>NW_028227257.1:106446599-106449099 GCF_978045245.1 Mus caroli | reverse complement strand
GAAGAAATTAGCTGGGGATCCTTAGATGTTGTGAGTATGATAACACTTTCTTACAGTTCTGGTGTATGGATGCTCCACTCATCTGTATGGAGCATTATAACATTGGCTACTTGACCCAAAAGGAGACCGAGCTTGGGGTAGGTACGTGGCTTGCTCGGGTTTGTAAGCTGTGAGAGGTTTAAAACCCAGGCTCAGCAGTCCAGGCTCTCTGCTGCTGGCAATTCCACCAAAGAGAAAGGCACAGGACTCAGTTGGCAGGCTTCATTCTTTGAACCTCTCTCTCTATTCACATTTCAATAATCTATCTCCTTTCCCCCCAAAGGCATTCTATGCTTTTCATAAACAGAGTAGTTAAAGTATGTGGATTAATTATGTTTATAATATATATATATTTTCATCTGAGGATGAATTTATACTTCTAAAATTAAAAAACCTACCTTGATATCAATATGCACTGTGTGTGTGTATGTATATATATATATACATACACACATATATATCTCAAAAGAGTTTATGAAATGAATCTGTTTGGGGGAGAGAATCATGATTATGCATTTAATTTCTATGAAAATGTGCATTAATTATACAGGTTGATTTATACCATTTATGGCTTCCCATTTATGGCCTTGGAAGGAAGTAACAAATGGCCTAGTATGCGGCTAGTGGCAGCATTATGTACTTGTGAACTATGGCATGTTAAGGCAGAGCCAGGGTGCTGGGATCTGTACTCTA
Source organism: Mus caroli (assembly GCF_978045245.1). Lineage (NCBI taxonomy): Eukaryota > Metazoa > Chordata > Mammalia > Rodentia > Muridae > Mus > Mus caroli. The sequence goes on along the minus strand of NW_028227257.1, from coordinate 106,448,367 downwards.
CCATTAAGGGATATATGCAAAGCAGAGATTTCAAATTGGTCGGTTTCAGGAGAGATTCTACAAGCTAAATTTCTGTGTATATTTAATTTTTGCTTATTGTATTAAATTTAGATATAGATGTTTTATAAGTGTTTTTTTTTTTTTTTTTTTTTTTGCTTAAAAGCTTGTGGCGTTTTGTTTTGTTTTGTTTTTTGCTTAAATAGCTTGTAGTTTTTGCAGTAAATAACCTACATCAAATAGCACAGGAAAGCAGATACAACCTCACTGAACAAAAGGTGCCTAAGAACAGCTGTCTTCCAAAGGTCTATATTTCATGGTGCCCAAAGTTTGTGTGGGGTGGAGTAGGCTGGGGGAAAAAAATCTCCTTACTATCTACATTTGCTTTTCTCCGCTGGTTTTGGGATAGGGTTTTGCCTTATTTCAGACTAGGTTGGCTGGGATTTGCAATTCTCCAGTCTCTGCCTCTCCAGTCCTAGGATAAGGGATGTGTGCCATCATGTTTGCTTACCAAGATTTTCTTTTTTAAAGAAATGTATTTATTTATTCTTTTAAACTCCATATTTTATCCCCCCCATCCACCCTTTGTCTGTTCCACCTCTCTGTCTCCATGTGGATATCCCCACCCCCTACATCCCACCTTACCTCAATTGCCCATCTTTGAGCACTGTGGTTGAGGTGTTCCACTCACTAAGATATTATACAGTATTTTAGAGCTCTGTGTGGAGCTCATTGCTGTTCTAGGCTGTCTTCTTCTTTGGTGACAGCTCTTGCACATGTGTACACCTGCCAGTAGAGAGGCCAATGGCTAATCTCTTTGGCCATTGTCATGCTTAGTTTATGACAACTTGACATAGACCTAGACATAGGAAATGTCAATTAAGGACTCGAGTTCATCAGTTTGGCCTGTGGGTGGTACAATGTCTGGGCAGGTGGACCTTGGGCTGTATAAGTAAGGTGGCCAGGCCAGCCAGACGGCTGCATTTCTCTGTAGTCTCTGTTTCAGTTATTGAATTTTGCCTTGGATTCCTTCTGTCGAGGATGGACTGTGTAACCTTTAAGTCTAAACAAACCCTTTTCTACACTAAGGTTGTTTGTTGTTTTTGGTCAGTGTCTTATCACAACAAGGAAAAAAATTAAAGTAGGACTTCTGTTCAGTTTAGCTTTTGAGACGAGGTCTCTCATTGGGACCTGAATTCTGCGATTAGGTTAGATTGACAGCTGGTGAGCCTTGGGAATCTTCCAGTCTCTGCTTCCTTTGAGCTGGGATTGTAAATGTCACCTCCATGCCTCCTGACTTTCTTTTATGTGGGTTCTGGAGACTGAACTCTGGTCATTATATTGATGTGGTGTTTTATGAACTGAGCTACCACCTCAGCCCATGTTCTCTTTTTATGGAATAGCTTGGGACTTGAGCAGGTTGGTGTAAGTGTGTCAGGACATGGTTTGTCCTTGTCTTGCCTTTCGGTGTAGGGAAGAACAAAAGAAAAAAAAAATGCCTTATGACTGTGCCACTCCAAGTTTGTCAGGGCTGCTGGAACTGCCAGTTCCATACACACACACACACACACACGTATATATTATATTTAACCCTTTTCTGTGAACCTTGTGTCTTTGGTCTCCGTGTCTCTTGGATCCTGTGTTCTTGTGTCTCTTGAATCTGCTCTCCAAATTCTGGACTCCTGGGCAGGTGCTAGGGCTGTTTAGATGACTTCTAAAGACTGACAGGTGCCTCCATGTGGGACCGTAAGAGGTAGCCTGTTTTCTGGTT
>NW_028227257.1:106434099-106441599 GCF_978045245.1 Mus caroli | reverse complement strand
TTCCAACTTAATAATTTACAGTGGAAGTGTCCACTCAAGTGACTAATTTCTGTGTCCACTATTCATGCACTCTCTCTGTCTTACTAAGAAATTCAATTTGTATTCAAAAGGCTCCTGGGTGAACAGAGGGTTAAGCAAAGTCTGGGTTACGGCCAAGCCTAGGAGGACAGAATCAGAGGCAGATTCCCTTACCAATCTCACCTCTAACACAGGCTGACAACCCACTAAACATTTTGTAAAGGCTCCACAGATAGGGCACTTCTGTTTCTATGACTAACCTGCCATGCTGGCTAGTTTTATGTCAACTTGACACAAGCTAGAGTCATTTGAGAAGAGGGAGCTTCAATAGAGGAAAAAGCCCTTGCTACACTGGCCTGTGGGGAGGCCTGGGGGGTATTTTCTTAATTAGCAATTGATGTGTGAGGGCCCAGCACTTTGTGGGTGGGGCCACCCTGTGTAGGTGATGCAAAGAGTGTATAAGCAGTCTGAGCAAGCCTGGGGACTAAGTCACTGAGAAGCATTCCTCCATGGCCTCTGCTTCAGTTCCTGCCCTGACTTTCCTACATGATGGACAACAAGCTGTAAGTTGAAATAAACCCTTTCCTCCCCTCAAGTGGAAATTTCTGGTTTCTTTGGAAGCTCAGTTGTATCACATGATGTTTTTCTGGAAGCTGTCTTGTGAGAGGATGCTTTGCTGAAACAGACCCATGAGGGGATGTTTTGCTGGAGCAGATGCCTGAGAGGGTGCGTGATAGCTGGAAAGAGTATAAATGGAACTCCACAGACAGCGAAAGGATTCTCTTACACTGCAATGCCATGTATCTGTTCACTGGTCTTCTCTGGTCTTCACTTGGTAGAAAGAAACTTGCCAAGGAACGTTCGTGGTCTTCCTGTTGATTCTTGCTGTTTCTGCTGACTCTTGCCGATACAGTGGAGCCTTGAAGTTTCTACTGGATTAAGCCGCTGCTACCAATTCATTTTTTTTTTAATATTTTTATTACATATTTTCCTCAATTACATTTCCAATGCTATCCCAAAAGTCCTCCATAGCGCCCCCCACTTCCCTACCCACCCATTCCCATTCTTTTGGCCCTGGCATTCCCCTATATTGGGGCATATAAAGTTTGCAAGTCCAATGGGCCTCTCTTTCCATTGATGGCCGACTAGGTCATCTTTCGATACATATGCAGCTAGAGACAAGAGCTCCGGGGTTCTGGTTAGTACATCATGTTGTTCCAACAATAGGGTTGCAGATCCCTTTAGCTCCTTGGGTACTTTCTCTAGCTTCTCCATTGGGAGCCCTGTGATACATCCAATAGCTGACTGTGAACATCCACTCCTGTGTTTGCTAGGATGCCCCGGCATCGTCTCACAAGAGACAGCTATATTTGGGTCCTTTCAGCAAAATCTTGCTAGTGTATGCAATGGTGTCAGCGTTTAGAAGCTGATTATGGGATGGATCCCTGGATACGGCAGTCTCTAAATGGTCCATCCTTTCATCACAGCTACGAACTTTGTCTCTGTAACTCCTTCCCTAGGTGTTTTGTTCCCAATTCTAAGAAGGTGCACAGTGTCCACACTTTGGTCTTCATTCTTCTTGAGTTTCATGCGTTTAGCAAATTGTATCTTATATCTTGGGTATCCTAAGTTTTGGGCTAATATCCACTTATCAGTGAATACATATTGTGTGAGTTCTTTTGTGATTGTGTTACTTCACTCAAGATGATGCCCTCCAGGTCCATCCATTTGGCTAGGAATTTCATAAATTCATTCTTTTTAATAGCTGAGTAGTACTCCATTGTGTAAATGTACCATAATTTCTGTATCCATTCCTCTGTTGAGGGACATCTGGGTTCTTTCCAGCTTCTGGCTATTATAAATAGGGCTGCTATGAACATAGTGGAGCATGTGTCCTTTTTACCGGTTGGGACATCTTCTGGATATATGCCCAGGAGAGGTATTGCTGGATCCTCCGGTAGTACTATGTCCAATTTTCTGAGGAACCGCCAGACTGATTTCCAGAGTGGTTGTACAAGCTTGCAATCCCACCAACAATGGAGGAGTGTTCCTCTTTCTCCACATCCTCGCCAGCATCTGCTGTCACCTGAATTTTTGATCTTAGCCATTCTGACTGGTGTGAGGTGGAATCTCAGGGTTGTTTTGATTTGCATTTCCCTGATGATTAAGGATGTTGAACATTTTTTCAGGTGCTTCTCTGCCATTCGGTATTCCTCAGGTGAGAATTCTTTGTTCAGTTCTGAGCCCCATTTTTTAATGGGGTTATTTGACTTTCTGGAGTCCACCTTCTTGAGTTCTTTATATATATTGGATATTAGTCCCTTATCTGATTTAGGATAGGTGAAGATCCTTTCCCAATCTGTTGGTGGTTTTTTTGTCTTATTGATGGTGTCTTTAGCCTTGCAGAAGCTTTGTAGTTTCATGAGGTCCCACTTGTCAATTCTCGATCTTACAGCACAAGCCATTACTGTTCTATTCAGGAATTTTTCCCCTGTGCCCATATCTTCAAGGCTTTTCCCCACTTTCTCCTCTATAAGTTTCAGTGTCTCTGGTTTTATGTGAAGTTCCTTGATCCACTTAGACTTGACCTTAGTACAAGGAGATAGGAATGGATCGATTCGCATTCTTCTACATGTTAACAACCAGTTGTGCCAGCACCATTTGTTGAAAATGCTGTCTTTCTTCCACTGGATGTTTTTAGCTCCCTTGTCGAAGATCAAGTGACCGTAGGTGTGTGGGTTCATTTCTGGGTCTTCAATTCTATTCCATTGGTCTATTTGTCTGTCACTATACCAGTACCATGCAGTTTTTATCACAATTGCTCTGTAGTAGAGCTTTAGGTCCGGCATGGTGATTCCACCAGAGGTTCTTTTATCCTTGAGAAGAGTTTTTGCTATCCTAGGTTTTTTGTTATTCCAGATGAATTTGCAGATTGCACTTTCTAATTCGTTGAAGAATTGATTTGGAATTTTGATGGGGATTGCATTGAATCTGTAGATTGCTTTTGGCAAGATAGCCATTTTTACAATGTTGATCCTGCCAATCCATGAGCATGGGAGATCTTTCCATCTTCTGAGATCTTCTATAATTTCTTTCTTCAGAGACTTGAAGTTTTTATTATACAGATCTTTCACTTCCTTAGGTAGAGTCACGCCAAGATATTTTATATTATTTGTGACTATTGAGAAGGGTGTTGTTTCCCTAATTTCTTTCTCAGCCTGTTTATTCTTTGTGTAGAGAAAGGCCATTGATTTGTTTGAGTTAATTTTATATCCAGCTACTTCACCGAAGCTGTTTATCAGGCTTAGGAGTTCTCTGGTGGAATTTTTAGGGTCACTTATATATACTATCATATCATCTGCAAAAAGTGATATTTTGACTTCATCTTTTCCAATTTGTATCCCTTTGATCTCCTTTTGTTGTCGAATTGCTCTGGCTAGGACTTCAAGTACAATGTTGAATAGGTATGGAGAAAGTGGACAGCCTTGTCTAGTCCCTGATTTTAGAGGGATTGCTTCAAGCTTCTCACCATTTACTTTGATGTTGGCTACTGGTTTGCTGTAGATTGCTTTTATGATGTTTAGGTATGGGCCTTGAATTCCTGATCTTTCCAAGACTTTTATCATGAATGGGTGTTGGATCTTGTCAAATGCTTTTTCCGCATCTAACGAGATGACCATGTGGTTTTTGTCTTTGAGTTTGTTTATATACTGGATTACGTTGATGGATTTCCGTATATTGAACCATCCCTGCATCCCTGGGATGAAACCTACTTGGTCAGGATGGATGATTGTTTTGATGTGTTCTTGGATTCGGTTAGCAAGAACTTTACTGAGGATTTTTGCATCAATATTCATAAGGGATATTGGTCTGAAGTTTTCTATCTTTGTTGGGTCTTTTTGTGGTTTAGGTATCAGAGTAATTGTGGCTTCATAGAATGAGTTGGGTAGAGTACCTTCTGTTTCTATTTTGTGGAATAGTTTGTGAAGAACTGGGATTAGATCTTCTTTGAAGGTCTGATAGAACTCTGCACTAAACCCATCTGGTCCTGGGCTTTTTTTAGTTGGGAGACTATTAATGACTGCTTCTATTTCTTTGGGGGATATAGGGCTGTTTAGATCATTAACCTGATCTTGATTCAACTTTGGTACCTGGTATCTGTCTAGGAACTTCTCCATTTCATCCAGGTTCTCCAGTTTTGTTGAGTATAACCTTTGGTAGAAGGATCTGATGGTGTTTTGGATGTCTTCAGGATCTGTTGTTATGTTTCCTTTTTCATTTCTGATTTTGTTAATTAGGATGCTTTCCCTGTGCCCTCTAGTGAGTCTGGCTAAAGGTTTATCTATCTTGTTGATTTTCTCAAAGAACCAGCTCCTGGATTGGTTGATTATTTGAATAGTTTTTCATGTTTCCACTTGGTTGATTTCGCCCCTGAGTTTGATTATTTCCTGCCGTCTACTCCTCTTGGGTAAATTTGCTTCCTTTTGTTCTAGTGCTTTTAGGTATGTTGTCAAGCTGCTAATGTGTGCTCTCTCTAGTTTCCTTTTGGAGGCACTCAGAGCTATGAGTTTTCCTCTTAGAAATGCTTTCATTGTGTCCCATAAGTTTGGGTATCTTGTGGCTTCATTTTCATTGAACTCTAAAAAGTCCTTAATTTCTTTCTTTATTCCTTCCTTGACCAAGGTATCATTGAGAAGAGTGTTGTTCAGTTTCCACGTGAAGGTTGGCTTTCTATTATGTATTTTGTTATTGAAGATCAGCCTTAGTCCATGGTGATCTGATAGGATGCATGGGACAATTTCAATATTTTTGTATCTGTTGAGGCCTGTTTTGTGACCAATTATGTGGTCAATTTTGGAGAAGGTACCATGAGGTGCTGAGAAGAAGGTATATCCTTTTGTTTTAGGATAGAATGTTCTGTAGATATCTGCCAGATCCATTTGATTCATAATTTCTCTTAGTTTCTCTGTGTCCCTGTTTAGTTTCTGTTTCCATGATCTGTCCATTGGTGAAAGTGGTGTGTTGAAGTCTCCCACTATTATTGTATGAGGTGCAATGTGTGCTTTGAGATTTACTAAAGTTTCTTTAATGAATGTGGCTGCCTTTGTATTTGGAGCATAGATATTCAGGATTGATAGTTCCTCTTGGAGGATTTTACCTTTGATGAGTATGAAGTGTCCCTCCCTGTCTTTTTTAATGACTTTGGGTTGGAAGTCAATCTTATCAGATATTAGAATGGCTACTCCAGCTTGTTTCTTCATACCATTTGCTTGGAAAATTGTTTTCCAGCCTTTCATTCTGAGGTAGTGTCTATCTTTTTTTCTGAGATGAGTTTCCTGTAAGCAGCAAAATGTTGGGTCTTGTTTGTGTAGCCAGTTTGTTAGTCTATGTCTTTTTATCGGGGAGTTGAGCCCATTGATATTAAGAGATATTAAGGAAAAGTAATTGTTGTTTCCTGTTATTTTTGTTGTTAAAGTTGGCATTTTGTTCTTGTGGCTGTCTTCTTTTAGGTTTGTTGAGGGATTACCTTCTTGTTGTTTCTAGGGCGTGGTTCCTGTCCTTGTATTGGTTTTTTTCTGTTATTATCCTTTGAAGGGCTGGATTCGTGGAGAGATAATGTGTGAATTTGGTTTTGTCGTGGAATACTTTGGTTTCTCCATCTATGTTAATTGAGAGTTTGGCTGGGTATAGTAGCCTGGGCTGGAATTTGTGTTCTTTTAGTGTCTGTATAACATCCATCCAGGATCTTCTGGCTTTCATAGTCTCTGGTGAAAAATCTGGTGTAATTCTGATAGGCTTGCCTTTCTATGTTACTTGGCCTTTTTCTCTTACTGCTTTTAGTATTCTATCTTTATTTAGAGCATTTGTTGTTCTGATTATTATGTGTCGGGAGGTATTTCTTTTCTGGTCCAGTCTATTTGGAGTTCTGTAGGCTTCTTGTATGTTCATGGGCATCTCTTTCTTTAGATTTGGGAAGTTTTCTTCTATAATTTTGTTGAAGATGTTTGCTGGTCCTTTGAGTTGAAAATCTTCATTCTCATCCACTCCTATTATCCGTAGGTTTGGTCTTCTCATTGTGTCCTGTATTTCTTGGATGTTTTGAGTTAGGATCTTTTTGCATTTTACATTTTCCTTGATTGTTGTGCCGATGTTCTCTATGGAATCTTCTGCACCTGAGATTCTCTCTTCCATCTCTTGTATTCTGTTGCTGATGCTGGTATCTATGGTTCCAGATTTCTTTCCTAGGGTTTCTATCTCCAGTGTTGCCTCCTTTTGGGTTTTCTTTATTGTGTCTACTTCCCTTTTTAGGTCTAGTATGGTTTTGTTCATTTCCATCATCTGTTTGGATGTGTTTTCCTGTTTTTCATTAAGGACTTCTACCTGTTTGATTATGTTATCCTGTTTTTCTTTAAGGATTTGTAACTCTTTAGCAGTGTTCTCCTGCAATTCTTTAAGGGATTTTTGTGCTTCCTCTTTACTGTCTTCTACCTGTTTACCAGTGTTCCTTTGTATTTCTTTAAGTGTGTTATTAAAGTCCTTCTTGAAGTCCTCTACCATCATCAGGAGATATGCTTTTAGATCCGTGTCTAGCTTTTCCGGTGTGTTGGGGTGCCCTGGACTGGGCGAAGTGGGAGTGCTGGGTTCTGATGATGGTGAGTGGTCTTGGTTTCTGTTAGTAAGATTATTACGTTTACCTTTCGCCATCTGGTAATCTCTGGGGTTAGTTGTTGTCGTTGTCACTGTTTAAAGATTGGAGCAGAAGCTGTGTTCCACTCACCAGCAGTCTCAAAATCCTGTGGCGGGGGTCGTGGGTAGCTGGCGGTACCCCGGTGCTGGTCCAGCCGGAAGAGGCCTGTGGTCCTACTCAGGCCGGTTTTCTGCTTCCCTAACTAATGCAGTCTCAGGTCCCGCGCGTAATTGGATTGGAGCAGAAGCTGTGTTCCACTCTCCAGAAGTCTTAAGATCCTGTGGCGGGTGTTGTGGGTAGCTGGCGAGTGTCAGCGCCCTAGCTACCCAGGTGCTTTTCTGACCGGAAGAGGCTTGTGGCCCTATGTAGGCCGGATTTCTCTCTCCCCAACCAGAGCAGTCTCAGGTTCCGCGTGATTGGACTGGAGCAGAAGCTGTGTTCCACTCACCAGCAGTCCCAAAATCCTGTGGCGGGGGTTGTGGGTAGGTGGCGGGTGTCAGGCAACCCTGCGCTCTAGCTACCCTGGCGCTGATCCGGCCGGATGAGGCCTGTGGCCCTACTCAGGCCGGTTTCTGCTTCCCTAACTAATGCAGTCTCAGGTCCCGCGCGCAATTGGATTGGAGCAGAAGCTGTGTTCCACTCACCAGAAGTCTTAAGATCCTGTGGCGGGTGTTGTGGGTAGCTGGCGAGTGTCAGCCGACCCTGTGCCCTACCTACCCCGGTGCTTTTCCCCAATTCATGTTTTAGTGCTTGCTATTGAACTGGACTGCTGGTATCCTGAGTAAAATTTCCCC
>NW_028227257.1:106346599-106429099 GCF_978045245.1 Mus caroli | reverse complement strand
GAATTGCAGATGATGTTATTTGTGTAGTATGTGATCTTATTATTTGGCAATAGTAATAATAATAATAATAATAATAATCCTCGCTTTATTCACATACCTTTTGAATACAATGAGAGCAAGCAATATTCATGATCCCATGGATAAAGGAGATATGGCCCTGTAAGAAGGACTGAGGGATATTTGGGAAAGGTTTTGGGAGCTAGTGTTGATTTGGCAGGGAACAATTGGAAGATAGATGTGAATTTGGGGAAGTACCAAGCATGGAAGACAGTGAGGTCAGCATTAACAGCCCTGGGATAGGAGGGCAGCAAAGCCTGGCTGCCTGGACATCAGGCATCCCTGGCTGTGGGCTTCCCACGACCTTGACTTGGCCACCTTCCCTTTCTTTCATTATGGATCTTGAACATTTCAAGAGCCATCTCTCTCCATCTCCCCAGCACCAACCCCCTGCTCTTCCCCCGTCTTTCTCATAATGTGCTTACTAGCCTGGGTACTTTGCTAATCCTATACTATTTTGGGGGGTGTTTAAAGGAGTTTCATTACATCAGCATTATTAATTAAAGACTGCTAACTCAGTCTTTAGGCTCTCTTAACTTCTGGATGTCTGCTGGAGATTATTTGAACCTTTCACTATGTCTTAGTTTTTCTGGGGATTTGTCTGATCCTATCTAGGGGGTTCTGATAACTCTCATTAGCATACAAAACCTCTTTTATCAGTTTGGGGATTCTGAAGGATTTTTAGAAGCTTTAAGCTAGGGGTTGAGGACAAAGGCCAACTGTCTAATACAGTAGGAATCCAGTATTTATTTTCCACGTCTCATTGCTAGTTCATTATTCCAAGGCACTCGGCAGAATGTTTTAGACCCCTCAATCCTGTGTGGATGTCCTGTCTGGACTTGGTGTCATCAGCTTACAGACTTACAGAGAGCCACACACGGCATCTCCTCCATCTCTACAGGCTGGGTTTCCTTCTCAGCAGAAGTCCCAAGTGCTCCACAGGAAGATAAGACAGTGCTGCTGGCTTCCATACAGTAGAGACTGAGATTTACGCTCTATGCCCTTTTGCTCTCAAACCAAACTGAAGTCTCCACATGGTACAACTCTGGGGATTCCCATGTGTTTCTGGTTCCATGTTAAATGCCTGGACCCTGTTAGGCCCTCCAGAATCTCATCTGCCCTGTGTGTGGCCTGCAGAGTTGCCCATGATTTATTCTAGGGTATAGTGTGTGTGTATTTAAATTTGTTCATTTTTAAATTTAAAATGTTTTTCATAAATAGATACATATTTAAATTTTATTGGTTATTTTGTTTATTTACATTTCAAATGTTATCCCCTTCCCTGTTTCCCCTTCCCCCAAACCCTATCCCACCACCTTCCCTTGCTTCTAGGAGGGTGCTCCCCTCCCCACCCACCCACTCCCACCTCACCGCCCTAGCATCCCCCTATGGTAGGTGCATCTGCCATGTGCATGTGTGGAGGATGGAGGAAAACCTGAAGGAGTAGCTTCCTTCTTTCCACTATGTTGGTTCCCTAGGCAGACTCTTTAGCAGGCGTGGTGGCAAATGCCCTAACCTGCTGAGTCACCTTGATAGCCCTTCTTTTATGTTTTAAACTCTGACAGTAGCACCATGTCCGAATACTTAATCGGTAGTTTTTGCATTGAAACTACATACTTCTGTGATGATATTAGCATGCTTAATAGTTATTAATTAGTACCCATCATGAAAGAAAGGCAGTATCAAGGGGGAGGGATGGAGGCTCACGTGCATTCGTGGAGTGCCATTCGTCTAGAAAGAAGGCTCTCTAATGAAAATACAGTGCTGACCAGGCTTAGGCAAGGTGCTTCTTACACACGGAGCAGGGCCCTTTCCCCCTGCTGCCTAGTGCGTACCTAAACCGTTCAATTCAGCCTAATTGCTTTCAACAAACCCCTATTATGAGCTGCTCAGGTAAACAAACCACAGTACTAAGTGTCCTTGGTATACCGAGAGGAATAAAATATCAACTCTGGCCTTGAACAAGTTACAGCCTAATGGATTCTCTTATTTCTATGTGTACCACCTTAGGCAAACCATGCAACCTCCATGCCTCAGTTTCTCCACTTCTCAGATTGGCGTGGCTATGTTAATTACATGGAGTTTTGCCGTGGGGTTGGAAATCATTAAGCTACTTAAAACTGTGTCTGGTCATGGGAGGCACTTAACAAACGTCCGTGCACCGGTTGGACAGCAGACTGGCTGTGATCTGGTTGCTGTCTAACCCTCCCAAGCCCATGCCGGCTCCGATTTCCCAGAGTTCTCCTATTCATGGACAGTGCTTAAAGTGACTGATGCTTTCTGGAGGGCCCTGTGTGTGCTAGCTGAGGTGGACTTGGAGGAGATGGGAAATCTCAAGGTACTTCTTTGTCTCTGTGCAGTTCGTTCTCAGTGGGGCTCACAGGGGTTCGGAGTCACAGGGGTTCATTGAAAGGGGTGTATCCATGGTAGAAAATGGGCACTGTGTTATAGTTTGACAGGTGATCTGGGGTGCCCACCCATATCAGGGTGACTGCCGGCCACCAGTACTAGACTGCACATTTCCAAAAGAGAGAGGAAAGGACTTTTGAATGCTTTCACCATAAAGTGAAAGATAAATGTTTGTGTGAATATATTTAACTCATTTTATACATGCATTGAATACATGCAACATATTTAACTCAAATGTATGTGTATTGTAAAAAACCTCATAGTATGCCATTAATATGAATAATATTTGTTTTGCATATTAATTAAAATAAATTTAAATTAAAATGTAAAATGACTGTATCTATAGGTGATACCCCTGCTTTATTTTCCTGTATTGTTCTCAAATCAACGTTTTCAAAACTTGGAGGTGGTTGTTAGTATAGTCATCCTGAGAAACTATGTGTTGAGAAATACTCCTTCGGAATTCCTACCCCACCAACTTCTTTAATGTTCTTTATTCTCAGAAACCGCAGCTGTGGTCCACTTATGGATTAAATTGCCTTTGGATAAGGCTTTCTAGTAAATTACCAATTACACTCTCCCTGGGAGGAAGCAAGTCGAGGCTTGATTTTTATTGAGGTCAGCTCCATTGTTTTTGGAAGAGATCAATTTTTGTTATCTCAAGCCCAAACTCAACCTCAAACCCTACAGCTACCAATTACAGGTAAATCTGGCACTGGGAAGCGGGCAACATCTCGAAATGATTGGATTATGTTTCCTGAGTAGAGTCACTTTCCACATCGTTCCCAGCACAAGAAGGGCACACCCTCCCTGCTTTCACTGCAGGATGCGCTTAGTACCAAATTTCCGAAATGGGTATCCTTTCCATTCCCGTTGAGAGGCCATAGTTCGTAAATATTGTGAGAAGTACAGAATGAAAAGGTTAACCCAGTACATTCCAGCTGGATAAAGATTAATTAGATGATTTGAGAGGACTATTATGTGTGTGCTAAATTTACTGACCTTTCTCCTCCCTGTATAGCATGAAGCTCTGTGCTTGGTCCTCATTATCCTTAAATGTTTTCTTTTCTCTGTATCATCACCTCATTCATTTTATTTGGTCGTTTTAAAATGCACTAATTTGGAGCAGTAGGCTTCACTGATTCCTGAGAATAGAACATTCAGTAGGCACAGGGATGCTGGCCTTAGGAACGTTCTTTATGACCATCGGGGCTTCATTGGCACTGAGATGTGGCTCCTGGTCAGGTTGGCTAGGGTCCCAACAGACATCTTCCCACCTCTCTGCCGCAGCAGGCATGTCGAAAGGCCCTGCAGACAAGTTTTAAAACCAGGCTTAAGTACTGGCTTGCCAGGCATTGGCTCTTTAGGATCTGTGACTTTCTCTGTTTACTGAAATTGGTAATCCCTGGGGATCCTGGGAGTGCCCAGCTCTGTTTTAGCTGCACATCCATCCGTTCGTAAGGGCAGTACGAGTAGAGAATCTCATCAGCCATAAAACCCCTCAGGTGCCCATGGTGACAGTTAAGAGCGATGAAGAGACCCTGGGGTGGGGCTAGCAAGTAGTTTGACTTGATCATTCGGCTAGTCAGTGAGGCTGTGTGCATGAGAAATCGACATGGAAGGAAGAGGCTTTGCTTGTGCTGTTTCTGGGTGCTCTTCTGTTGGAGTTGTGGAGCCTGAGATATGGCAAAGATGCTGAAGATGGGGAGAAGATGCTGCTGGGGGGCCGTGAGAGGACAAAGGGCAGTGGAGCCGGTTCCTTGTACACTCTGTCTGCTTTCTTCTCAGTCTTTCTGATTATCCACTTGATACCCGAGTGATCTGAGATGCAAACTGTGAACTTCAAGGCAGAGGAAATGGTTCTTCTGACCAGCGGGTTCCATTCCTCCCTTCGGCTCTGTCGGAAATTCAGGCATAAGAAAAGGATGGGGAACCTGGTGCCAGTGGTAGGGCACACTGCCAATCCCAGCACTCTGGAGGCAGAGGGCAGAGGGCAGAGGGCAGAGGGCAGAGGGCAGAGGGCAGAGGGCAGAGGGCAGAGGGCAGGCAGATCTCTGAGTTTGAGGCCAGCCTGATCTACAGAGTAAGTTCCAGGACAGTCAGGACTGTTACACAGCCTGTCTTGAAAAAAAAATTCTCAAGGGAACAATTTTTGCACAGCTTCTCTGGAGTGTGTTGAATTGGGGAGGTGACGTAGGTTGGCAGAGTGAGAGTTGGCATCTGCATGCTCACCCAAGCCCTCAGCATGTACAGATGCGCCTCAATCACTGATTGTATGCTTGAATGTCTTACTGGGCCGACTGTTCTGCATTGCCAAAAATTCCATCACCCCTTGATCACAAGACAAAGTTGAAGGTGAGAGGCAAGTCTCAAACCTTCATAGCCCTAAATGATCTTGGACCAGACTGAGAAAAATCGAGTTTCTCAGCGTTGACATTTCATTCTCTTGTTATATAGCAGCTATAAAAAAAGTCACTAGTGTTTTCCTGTCCTCCTTAAGGATACACAATGGCAATAGCAGAAACGAGGGTCTCCATGCTATGCCTAATTTGGTAGTTTGCCTGGTGAAAGTAGCTATGAGGTACTCAGAGCAATAGGGTGGCCTTCAGCTTCATCATCCAAGCACAAGTCCCCGAGGAGGGGATCGGAATAGAGAAACGCTCCAGGGACAGGAAGTCCCTTCCCAGAAGAAACCGGTGTGAATGGTTACCAAAGGCTGTTTCCCAGCTTGCCTCTGCAATCCACAGGGAGTGTGGAAGGAAACGACCGTGGCTGATATTTGAGTGTCGTGGAGCTGGATGCTCCGCACATCAGGGCAGGCCACGAGGCACTCAGGCCGTTATGGACCCTGGCTTTCTTAAGTTGGAAGTGAATGCCTCTCCTTGTGCAAATGCCTGCTCGGTTCGTGGCTTTTCCTTTTTCCTTTCTTTCTTTTAAATGTGGCATATTACAGTTCTGAAAATATTACTGATGCAGATTTTATTCCCAGACCATTGAGTCAATTTAGATATGTCACGCTCATAAAAGCTCATGTTTATTGAAGAGGGTTATTAAATTTACTGTAAGATTTCATAAAGACCCTTTTAGGTGAAAAATGCAGGTAAAATGGTTTGAGTGGATGCGTTATAAACCTTTTACGAGCAGGAAAAAAAAATTCTAAATGCAAATGTCTTACGTAGGAAGTAAAAGCAATTTGTTTTTCTCATTAGGTGCCAGACAGTCGGCTAACATGAGGATGACAGATTTTGAGATCTATGAAATCAGAGCCAGGCTCTTAAGTGAGGTCTGCTCACTGCTTATATCCTCCCATCAAAATGAACATTCGTACCAAGGGTAGATTCAGACACATAAATTCCTGTGAGGTTTGGGTTAGGGTCCTCTTTGAACTCGTGATATATTGTTGAGATCTCAATACATTTAGTTTCACACACACACACACACACACACACACACACACACACACACACACATACACACGGTTACAGAATGCAGTCCATAATTAAAGATATTCATCACTGCGTTCATTTAAACTGGTACGATAGAGGAGCTCACACTGTTTCTCTTCATTACTATGCAAGACCAGAGATTATATTTCTTGATTTGGAATGATGCCAGAGAGTCATTTCAATATTTGAACTTTATGTATCATTGTTAATCACGACGATCATGCACCTTCCAATATTCATGGTACTTCATAACACTTTTTATATTAGCTGTTTCTCCTCACAGTTGAATCAGGTCAAGGAAGTGACTTACTACCATTCTGCAGGTAAAAAAAAAAAAATCATCAGCGACTTCTCTCTCTGAGTGCAGATTAGTGGCATAGTTTTCACGAAGAAGTCCACAGTATCATGTTTTTATACTCCGACATTGCTTTAGGTTTTTATATAGTTTTTTTTTCCTATTAGAAGGTTCAGATAGATTTTGGAGACTGAGAAATACCATCGAAGAACAAAACATTGGTTTGACAGGTCATGAATAAATATGGGCTAAAGAGATGTGTATTAGAGATTTAATTTGTGGAACCCTCATACAAATACTCTGTGTAAGGGTGACACTTTCTGAGTAAGTGGTGGCAATTTGAAGAGAGCACTGGTTAGTGGGTAAGTTGGTTGTATTATGTGTTTCCGAGGTAAGTGATAAATTACTGCAGGATGAAAGCAGCATATGTCTCCAACAGCTTTGCAGAAAAGGCGGATGTTCTAAACAAAAGAACAGACCAAGAAAATAGGAGGACTTATCTTCTACCCGTTGACAGCAACAGATTTCTTCCCTTAGTCTATTAATGATGGCATAGAATAGCCTCAGGTAAAAGTATAAAGCACACGTACTATAATTAACGCATCTACAAGCCCCAAAGGGCTGTGGTCATCAACTTTAAGATTATCTAGACAGATTGCAGACTAGAAACCTAGCTGTTCCTTGTGTGGGAGATTTCACAGCAGTATTGCCACATAGCTGGGGCCATCGACAAGCAAATGGTGCCATCCCACCACTTAATCTGTACCCACCAGTGTCTTAGTTTTACTATGATATTGCTGTCCAAATGCTTGAATTAGGGAGCTTTTTATTAATTTAGGTGCCTTAAATAGAGTGCAAACCATTTTTTACTCAAAAGCATAAAATATTCTAAACGTTCTTTTTTTTTTTTTTGCCAGAATTATGTTTGGCAGCTGGGTGTGGTGGTACATGCCTCTAGCTACTGCTACTGGGAGCTTAAGGCAGCAGGTTTTCATGGTTGATGTTAGTCTGGGAAAACTTAGCAAGCTCATCTCAACACAGAACAAGAATGGTAGGGGTTGTAGTTCAGTGGTAGTATGTCTGTCTGGCATGTGTGAGTCCTGGGTTTGATTCCTAGACTGGAGTTATGTCACTGATAAAAGAGGTGATCTTCAGGAGTTACACTGATTTTTGTCTACCCAGAGTGCTCTTTGATTGCATTGGCAAGTGGGTGCTTCTCCTGGAATAAAAAGTGGAGCAGGATGAATAATAGTCTTTGGTTTTGTCCTTCTATTAGATCATTACCTCAAGGCCTACCTTTTCAAAGTTCTTAGATTTTGAATAATTTAGTGAAATAAGTCAAACTAATTTTGTCTCTTTTTTTACAGCTATCATAGGCAATGATTAATAAAACTATGTCTACACAATGAAAATGTTTAACTAGACTCTATTTGAAGGTGAGGTTGCCCTTTCTCTGTTCTATTTAAATCACCTATCCAAATCAAATATGTGTGTGTGGAAGAGTCAGGACCAGCAATATAGCTATGTTATACCAGAAGATGTTGCATGACCAGGTCATTTGGGACTGTCCAGTATTAGAGTGGGTAGGAATACTGTGTAATAGTGACTAATGAATCTGGAGTCTCATCCAACAGTTGCTTGTGGAACACTTACTGTGTGAGAGATACAGAGCTGATCTGTTGAGACCCTTGGGGTGCTGTCTCATGAATACTCAAAGTCTTTTGCCCTCTCACTTATGAAGAATATTTGACCTGACTTTGGAATGGCTTGGACCTAAAATCCTATAGAGGACATCACATTCTGAAGATGCTGGCAGCTTAGGAATAGTCACAGTGAAACAGGGGGAGGGGCACAGGTCACCATAAAACAGGCTAACAGCCCTGTTTATCATGCTCAGTAAAGTGTTGGCCAAACAAGGTTTTCAGGCTTGTGTGACAGCAGAGTCTACTTGTCTCCGTCACCACATCATCTGCTTTGCCGGTAATACCTTTCCAATGGCTGAGCACATTATTCACCATAGGTACGATTAGAATGTTTTCAGGAATCTTTAATGCCCGTGTATCTTATGATTGGCTTCCTTAGGCAGATATGGAATTTCATACAAATGCATTTTGGAGAGGATTGTTTAGGAGGCAGACAAATGAAGTAGGTACCACAGCTTTTGTTTGACCAATCATTTAACCTAAGAGAGAGAGAGAGAGAGAGAGAGAGAGAGAGAGAGAGGACTTCCCTTCTGTCTCTCTCTTTCTCTCTCTCCCACATAAACCAGACAGAGGATGAATATGAAACCAAGCTCTTTGAATAGAACGGCTTGAAAAACCTATTCAAAGTCTATATCAATGCCACACAGTTGGAAGGGTCAGTCTCTTGTAGAGACTTGTATCAGCCCTCAAATTTGGAGTCGATTTTAACTGAGGGGTAAGCAATCTCCTGGCCCTGGTAACTATTTGCATAGCAGTCAATGGCATCATAAAACCAGTTGAGACATCTTCTGGATATATGCCCAGGAGAGGTATTGCTGGATCCTCCGGTAGTACTATGTCCAATTTTCTGAGGAACTGCCAGACTGATTTCCAGAGTGGTTGTACAAGCTTGCAATCCCACCAACAATGGAGGAGTGTTCCTCTTTCTCCACATCCTCGCCAGCATCTGCTGTCACCTGAATTTTTGATCTTAGCCATTCTGACTGGTGTGAGGTGGAATCTCAGGGTTGTTTTGATTTGCATTTCCCTGATGATTAAGGATGTTGAACATTTTTTCAGGTGTTTCTCTGCCATTCGGTATTCCTCAGGTGAGAATTCTTTGTTCAGTTCTGAGCTCCATTTTTAATGGGGTTATTTGACTTTCTGGAGTCCACCTTCTTGAGTTCTTTATATATATTGGATATTAGTCCCTTATCTGATTTAGGGTAGGTGAAGATCCTTTCCCAATCTGTTGGTGTTTTTTTTGTCTTATTGATGGTGTCTTTAGCCTTGCAGAAGCTTTGTAGTTTCATGAGGTCCCACTTGTCAATTCTCGATCCAGAAGATGTCCCAACCGGTAAAAAGGACACATGCTCCACTATGTTCATAGCAGCCCTATTTATAATAGCCAGAAGCTGGAAAGAACCCAGATGTCCCTCAACAGAGGAATGGATACAGAAATTATGGTACATTTACACAATGGAGTACTACTCAGCTATTAAAAAGAATGAATTTATGAAATTCCTAGCCAAATGGATGGACCTGGAGGGCATCATCTTGAGTGAAGTAACACAATCACAAAAGAACTCACACAATATGTATTCACTGATAAGTGGATATTAGCCCAAAACTTAGGATACCCAAGATATAAGATACAATTTGCTAAACGCATGAAACTCAAGAAGAATGAAGACCAAAGTGTGGACACTGTGCACCTTCTTAGAATTGGGAACAAAACACCTAGGGAAGGAGTTACAGAGACAAAGTTCGTAGCTGTGATGAAAGGATGGACCATTTAGAGACTGCCGTATCCAGGGATCCATCCCATAATCAGCTTCTAAACGCTGACACCATTGCATACACTAGCAAGATTTTGCTGAAAGGACCCAAATATAGCTGTCTCTTGTGAGACGATGCCGGGGCCTAGCAAACACAGGAGTGGATGTTCACAGTCAGCTATTGGATGTATCACAGGGCTCCCAATGGAGAAGCTAGAGAAAGTACCCAAGGAGCTAAAGGGATCTGCAACCCTATTGTTGGAACAACATGATGTACTAACCAGAACCCCGGAGCTCTTGTCTCTAGCTGCATATGTATCGAAAGATGGCCTAGTCGGCCATCAATGGAAAGAGAGGCCCATTGGACTTGCAAACTTTATATGCCCCAATATAGGGGAATGCCAGGGCCAAAAGAATGGGAATGGGTGGGTAGGGAAGTGGGGGGCGCTATGGGGGACTTTTGGGATAGCATTGGAAATGTAATTGAGGAAAATATGTAATAAAAATATTAAAAATAAAAAAAACCAGTTGAACACTCTCTTTAAGCGCGCTCCTCAAACTTTGTATCGGAAGCTACAATGTGCAGGGAGGGCTCTTTGCCTCCACAGTCATAGTATTGTAGCAATTGAGCAAAGAGTAACGGCAGCAAATGGACAGTGACATATGTTACTTGCTGATTATTGTTCAAAGGGGTTCATCTGTTCACTCATTCCCCTCATTAACTGTGAAGTGAGGACTCCTGCTAGCTCCACCTCACAGATGAGGTAACTTGTCTACAGAGTGGTTTGGCCTTGTCAAGGATCACCTAGCTAGCAAGAAATGCTTTACAGACCTACACAGTCTGTTCCTGGGTTTGCAACCTTAACTACTAGACTGTCAACACTTCTTAAAGGAGCATCTGATTGCCTTGTGCTTATTTTGCTTATCGATTGGGAGAACAGCTTCATGCATTTCGGGGTTGGGGGCCCACTCTCTTTTGTTTAGGAGCTTGCCCATGGAATGAGGTCAGAAATGAAATCGCACATGCTGCAGACTTGAAACTGTGCAGGGGGGAGGTGGGGAGAAGAGCCAGGCTTCCGGTTGTTCCTCCCGCTTTCCTGGCAGAGGTGTTCCTGTATCCGCAGTGACTCGTAGATTCTCCTAGAGACATTCTATAGCACACACAGGGATGTTTTATGCAGTACCTAGAAGCTTATATTTCAAATCACTTTTTGAAAAAATACCGACTTTTCTAGATAGTTTTGAACATAAGTCTACTCAAACCAATGGCACCAAATGTGCCTTGAAAAACAGAGAAATCCAGATGATAATGTAGATAATCATATTCAGCTAGGTGTGCTGGCTAGGACACCTCAAGCCCATGCTGTCCTCAGCTACGGGAAACCCAGCCAAGAGGGTTATAAATGTGGCATATTTAGTCTGCTGGGGCCCTGGTGGATATAGTGATCAGAGCCCTTGGTCTATTGCTACTGGCATCACTACTGAACAGCACCAGCAGAGTGTGCTTTGAAGACTGTCCCCAAAGACACTCACATGAGCCCAGTGGGGTCTCCACATCCCTGGTAAGAAGGGCACATATCTATATGCATGAACCAGTAGGAGAAAAAAGGGATTTTAAAGTCAACTGTCCGTAGGGTGAGGTGAGGACCATAATCTTATTGATTTAGCAAACACACTTCTAGAAATCATCCAGAGATTTAGCTATGTGGCTATTCATGATAACCATTTCAGAACCAATCTCAATAAACCACAAGAGAGGTCTGGTTAAATAAATTACATTAATTCAGCATAGTTTTATATAGACATCAAGGAAATATAGAATATTAAATCATAAAGAATGATGTTTATTATAAATGGCTAAATGAAAGAATTGAACATAGAAAAATACAGGCGGGAAAAAAAACCTTTGTGTATTTTATATGGAAAGTCTAATAAGAAAACCCTGGGTGGCAAGAAGCAGGGTGATTTCCAACAAAAGTTCATACTTATTTCTAGGTGGAAGGGAGAAAAATTTCAATATTATCTGGTACACAGTGAGTGCTTTTAATATAGAGTTCTGTGCCCCAGTGAACTGTTCCTAGGCTCTCTCATGGCAGCCTTGATGATAATAACAATGGCCAGCGTTGGTTAGAACCTTCCCTACGTCAGCCACTGGCAAGATGTATTCTAAGTGCCATCTCATTGAGTGGCTAGGGTGCAGGGGCTATTGACAGCCTCTCTTCACCAATGGAGAAACTGAGGCTCTAAGAGATGGTGGTACAATCTAAGGTTTAACGTTGCTAAAGTAGAGGACCAGGGATCCCAGAACTTGGGAATCATTCAGCACAAAGAGTTTTGCTGCCATCTGTAAGACTGCCTCATCTCTGATTTGATGATTTGAGGTTTTGAAAGCAGCTTATAAATCCCATTTTGTAGACAATAAAATTGAGCCAGGAAATGGGTGATGTGTACATGCTCAGAAAGATGATTCACTGAGAGACAGAAGCGACCCAGCATCCCATGGGTGTTGTCTCCGCACTTAGCACTAACTCGCTTTTCAGAGGAGGATAAACCATTGCAGTGCCCTGTGTGGCCCTGTGATAAAATAATAGGAATGTGATTTTTGAATCCCTCAATAATGGAGAAGATGATGGAAATCTCCCCACCTGCCTTACAAACTGCTGATTGTGCACACAATGCTTGCCCCATCAAGATCATTTTCAATAGATGATTACTTCAGTGTGCCCAGGCCTGCAGGACATAAGTATGTGGGCAGTGGTAGTAAAAGCCATAATTATTCTTAATGGGAAAATGTGCAGGTAATGACTTGGATGATCACGTGTCTGTAATGTATGAGTTCCAAAGCCCAATGAAGTAATTAAGCAATCTGCAAACATGCAGGGGAAAGTCTGAGATGGAAAGAGCCAACATAATGTGTCTTGTTCTCAATCTGACAGTGTTCTTAAACAGAGAAAAGAATCTATCTATCTATCTATCTATCTATCTATCTATCTATCTATCATCTATCTATCTATCTATCATTTTTCCATTCATCCATCATCTACCTATCTACGTTTGCCTGTCTATGGTAACATAGGCAAATATTGTACATATCTATATCTATATATCTCAAAATACCATATGTATTTGTAGGAGAGCAGTTTTTCCAAGTTGACATTTCAGTGGGGAATGCTGGTTCTCCATAGCATTCGCAGATAGCTTTGTTCTTCCTGAGAATATTGCAGTCTATTTGTTTTTCTGCTTAAGACCAGCAACTGAAAGGAAGCAGAGATGACATTGCTCAGACTGGGAGTTTGGGGTCTGAGTTTTGCCTCCTGTGCTGAGTCCATGGGCAACCATACAATAATATCTTCTCTCTTCTTTGGGGCAAAGGTCTCCATCTCATTGATGGATTTTTGGGGGATTCAAAGTAGGAGATAGGGCATATCATAGATGAGATGTGAGTTGTGCACTTAGAGGGGAAAGGCCTTTCTTAGTTAGAGCTTTGCTGCATGGTAGGGATTTATTTTTTCTGTTTTATAAGTGAAAAAACAAACAAAACCTGAGACAAAATGTGTAGTGATTCCTTCAAAGGTGCAGAACTGCTTGGAGTCAGACACGGCAGGCTGGCATGGAGGACAGGTGATGTGTTTAAAGTGCTGAATTGAAAAAAAGGAAGGAAAAAAAATGAAAGAGGGTTTGTGATTGTTGTTGGCCTTACCAACATCAGCCTGAGTGTAGAATACTTCTGTGCCCCCGCAATAGCTTCAATAAAATTAGGCCTTTCAGAGTGGGGTGCACGGCAACTATCTGTGGCCAATCGAATGCAAACCAATCGAATCCAAGGGGTACTCCGGAGGAGTTCTGGCCAATATATCAGTCTAAGGATTTATGGAGTCAAAGGCAGGGAGGAAATGGCTAGATTAGGGCTGTCCAGGGAGCAATTAGTGGCACTTACTGACTATTAAAACACTCCGTCCTTCGAAAACAACAGAAGAGCAGAGTCCTCGAGAACGATTTCTTGTTCCCTTTGAATCTGCGAGGTTTCTGAAGCTGAAAGCATGGATGTTTTGCTGCGCGCCATATGATTAATTCATGCTGCTGCTTTTAAGTTTCGGGACTGTGGTAGCTCGGGTCTTCCTTATTGTTGCTGTTGCTTAACAAAGCAGCTTCAAGCCACAGCAGGATTTTAAGGAGAGCCCTCCAAAGGCTAACAAAAGCATCCAGGGATGTTGGTGGCCCAGTAGATGGCAGCCTGCCCCCTGAGTTAAGGCCTTGCTGTTAACCAGCGATAAGCAGGAAGCAGGGGATTCCAGCCTTGTATATTTAAAAACATCTTTCTCTTTTGGAAGTGGGCTGGGGAATGGGAAGTGGAGATAGAACGTAGGTGTTTTCCCCTCTCCTGTCCCTGGGCTGGCTTCTGGGTGCATAGACTGTGTGCCCCCACTGCAGCCTGCTTTATGTTGGGCCACACTGAGCTGACTGCAGAATCTCTCACCACCACTGGACGTTTAAAACATAATTTTGCTTTCACTTTGTAAGTGGTATCACTTTTCTTTGGATAAAAAGACATAAGGATGGATGACTTCCCGTTTCTATGTATGTGTCTGATTTCCTTTTATTTATGCTATTTGGGTGAAAGAAAGGTCATAGATCACTCTCCATTCCCTACCTGTAAATGTGGACCTAAGGTTGTTGGCACAGCCACACGCCAGGAACTCTGTCATGCTGAGGCCAAGCCCCTCACATGACTGAGGGAGATTATCCAGTATCCTCAGGCCCGTCAATCCATCTGCTTCCGCCAACCAAGCCCGGTGCTTTCTTGTCTCCTGGATCAGGAAAGGAAAGGGAGCTGTAGTGGTGGAAGAAGAAGAGGAGCCAACCCGCCCCCCCCCCCAATTTGGTCCCAATAGCTGTCATAGACACATATTTTATACCATATGATCCTTACCAAGACAGTGGGGGTATTGGGAGATATGGGGCCAGGGCTGGATCTCTCTATTGCAGGGATTAGTAAGTAACGGCCTGCAGAGCTCACGTAACGGGCACAAGGCCACTCAGCCAAGAAAAGCCAGGGTGCAGGCCAGAGCTTTACATTAGGGATAATTCCACTGTCCCATTTTAAATACCGACGCTTACCACCATGTTAAGCAGAGCAGAACAGCTGCTTTGCCACTCAAATACATCTATTGTGAACTTGCTTCTGTGCTCACAGATTGTGTTCATTTAATCCTCTTCAAAGGAAAGGTCTTTCTTTTTAGAAGTAGTTCACGAAATGAAGTTTATTCCACTACTACAAGGTTTGCCTAGCATTAAAAGGTAGGCCCTGAAATTCATTGTATTATTATTATTATTATTTTATTGTTGACATTCTTCTTGATATTTTTTTGTTTTAAGTGTATGGATGCTTTGCCCATGTGTATGTCTGTGCAGTGTATACACAGTGCCTGAAGAGGCTAGAAGAGGGCATGGGATTCCCTTTGGGACTATGCTTACTGATAGTTGAGAGCCATGTCCACACAGGGGGTCGAATGCAGATCCTCTGTAAGAGCAGTCAGTGCTCTTAACAACTGAGTCATCTCTCCAGCCCCTCATCTCTCTCTCTCTCTCTCTCTCTCTCTCTCTCTCTCTCTCTCTCTCTCTGAGACAGTGTTTCATACACTCAGGCTGGCCTCTACTCACTGAGCAGTTCAGGCTGATCCTGCAGTGTTGATCTCCTTGTTTCTACATCCCCAGTGCTGGTATTACAGGCAAATGCCACCCCGACAGGCTTTAAACACCATTGAGAATCAGAAATATTGGGGATGAGTTTATGTTACAAATACAATGTATGAAATCTGCCCCTCCCCCCAATTCAAAAATTCTTCTTATTTATGTGCATGGGTGTTTGTGTACTACAGGCCTGCCTGGTGCCAAAGGAGGCCAGAAGAGGGTATCAAATCCCCTGGGACTGAAGTTTCAGATGGTTGTGGGCTGCCACGCTGGGAACCAAACCCAAGTCCACTGGAAGTACAGTCTGGAGTCTTAGCTCCTGGGCCATCTCTTCAAAGAATCTAATAAAAAAAACCGGTTTCAAAAAAAGAATGAGAAATATGTAATTATGGCTTTCAATGTGAGCCTCAACCACACACACACACACACACACACACACACACACACACACACACATCACCCAATTCAGATTTGTGAGATCAACTCGGGAGGATTGGTGAACTAAACTGTAAGAGCTTACTTCCAGAGGGAAAAGGAGGAACCCAAGTCTGGTCCAAAGTCACGCTGAGATGTGGCAGAGAAGGCCCCGCAGAAAGTCTGTTTCATAGATTTCTTCCATCCCAATCAGTACTTGGAATCACAATGGGAAGAATGTGTGAAAACCGCGTACAATGCAAGAGAATAATACAAATGATACACTGGGAGCTTGTGTTAGAAACAAAGTCCGAGGGCTGGTGAGATGGCTCAGTGGGTAAGAGCACCCGACTGCTCTTCCGAAGGTCCAGAGTTCAAATCCCAGCAACCACATGGTGGCTCACAACCATCCGCAACGAGATCTGGCGCCCTCTTCTGGAGTGTCTGAAGACAGCTACAGTGTACTTACATATAAATAAATAAATAAATAAATAAATAAATAAATAAATAAATAAATCTTAAAAAAAAAAAGAAAGAAACAAAGCCCGAAAGGTTTCTCATTTCACTATCTCCAAATAGATAAGGCCAGGGAAGCCAGCATGGGATTTGAACTCTTTGGGGGCGTTGTTAGCAACCGAGAACGGATGCTCTTCTCTTGGCGAGTAAGCTGCAGCTAGAGAATGCTGTTTCATAATCATTACTGAGGTGATGCATCAGGCAAGCCTCCATTATCCAAAGAGAAAGCAATGGGTAATGTTCTGTGTTGGCTTTAGGCTCTAAGGCAGAAGGCCCCGTCTGAACAGTCATCTGTTAGAACATGAGGGCGGCCCTTACTTGATCTGTTCAAAAGGCAGCCCTGGCTCTTACGCACTTAATGGGTCCCTGGAGGTGAGATTCATGAGGAGGTAATGAGCAGACAAGAATCTTGCTTAATTAGGTCTTCAGTTGATATTAACATGATAGTAACATGATCTGCATCCCCTTCTCTTCCTCCTCTCTGCCATCGGATCTATTTATGAAGGGCAGAGTAATTAGTAGAGGAAAAGGGGACAGACCTTACCCAGACTTGGTGAGGAGGATATGGGAAGGCGGTTCCAAAAATAACCTCCAGGAAGAGGAGGAGGAGGAGGAGGACGACCACGACGAGGAGATGATTGCTTCTGCTTTCAAGTCTCTGAAGAGCGAGTGAGGCTCGGAGTTACTGGATGAAAACCTTCCACTCAAAGTCAGGGAGAGCTTCCGATGGCTGTAGCTGGGTATGGAGGGAAACATGCAGCTTCGCTCAAGAGTGAATTCTTTCCCTCTAGACAGGTCCTAGCAGGGATCAGAAACCATGTTTTGAAATCAAGGACGAAGGCTGCTAGAGGCTATACCATTTCAACTCATCAGGTAATTCCCTAGGCGGCCATCCCAAACATGTGACATCATTTATTGTAGCTGATTGGCCAGGAGATGCCCAACCTGACTTCATTAACTTTAATGATCTGGAAATCACAAAGAAACCACAGGACACTTAGTAAGTCTGTTGCTTCTGCATCTTACCCAAGGTAGAACATTTCCAAACAAAGATAACTCCCTCTCCTTAAACAAAACAAAATGAAACAAAACAACAACAACAACAACAACAACAACAACAGTAAAACCCATGTTGGACCTGTAGTAAAAGAATAGTATTTTCTTCTAACTTACATTCTTATGTTCAATTTAATCTGGCCACAATTCATTACAGGTTTTGAGATAAATCCTTAAATTAGAATGACAAGCTGGGTGGAGGTGGCACACGCCTTTAACCCCAGTATTCCAGAGGCAGAGGCAGGCAACTGGATCTCTGAGTTAAAGGCCAACCTGGTCTACAGAGTGAGTTACAAGATAACCAGGGCTATACAGGAAAACCCTGTCTCAGAAAACAAAACAAAACAAAACAAAACAAAACAAAACAAAACAAAACAAAACAAAACAAAACAAGACCGGACAAGTAAAAAAAATTTAGGATGACAAGATATAACTTTAGCTTGTCTAACACAGAATCAGATTTCATCACTTACTAGAGACCAGACTTAACCTTAACTAAAATGACACTTATCTTTGTTGTCTACTTTTATGGGAGTTACCTGAAAGGTTACGATGAAGCCACAGCTATCCATGTGCAGTATATTAGGTTAGCCTCTCATCGCAAAATTATTTCTGGCTCAAAAAGTAATGAAGATGATGATATGACCTTTTTCCTTTAAGTTCCACTATGTGTCTTCTGAGATAAGACTTTCTTCAGCTCCATGTGTAAGAGCACTGAATAGCACGCCAGTATTTCCACTGTTAAAGAATGGATGGATTACTGGCTTCAAGGTAAAATCTTTTGAAGGGTTTTCTTACTTTGAATGGGATTGTTAATATACTCCAGTTATCCTTTTTTAGGTCTGAAGATTTCTTGAGTTTGGTATGTCCTTTCAGAGATTGCGGTTCAACTGAAAAATCTTCGTTTACAGATGTTTTGCCTCATGTCAGTAGCATGTCAATGGTTGCAGAACAAACTTTGCCTCTTGTTTTTTTCATAATTGCTCTTTCTGGTCCAGGATACTATTCTGTCAATGAGGTATCTTTGCATCTGCTTTCCAAACATCTGCTCTAACTGCAGGTACTTCCCCAGGCATCTTATGCCAGTTTTAGTAAACTTTTCTGAAGATAAACTTGTAGTTGGGCACGATGCCTCAGGCAGCTCCTATAAAATGTTTAATGTCAACAAAAGTTAGAAATATCTAAGGAACATATGCTGTCTCAAAATGCTGTACGCATGCCAAGACCAAACACATAGTTTATCATAACACTCAACTCCATAAAACCAAACAAAGCAAGAACACCCACTAAATAAGTAATGGTGTGAAAGTCTTTCGGGGGTGTTTTCGTTATAGATGTTGACAGTCAGTCTAACTCTGGCAGTCTGTCATTGAGGGTGCTAAGAGCCAGTGGGACCTGCAAAGCTCACACAAAATGCTTACCCAGGTCACAACCACAATCCATGAGCCAAATGTGGGGGATTGTGTTGACTGACAATAAAAACACTATGTGTCACACACAAAATCACATGTGTGGTGCGGTGAGAGGATAGAAGTACAAAGCACCCAGGACTCTGAAGCCAGGATAATTCATCCACTTCCTCGCTTAAACAAAGAATTCCATTTGTGTCAGGTGCTGGGGACAGAACTGGAACAAAGCAAACTGTTTGTCTGAAAGGAGCTAGCTCTCTGTTTGTCTAACACAGAATCAGATTTCATCACTTAACTAGAGACCAGACCTCCAGCCGGTCTGACATTCTCTTTATTGGCTCTGTGCTCTACAGGCCTATCCATCCAAAGTAAATACCTTTTTTTTTTTTTTTTTTTAGTTGAAATGCTTTTTGTAGTGTCTGAAGCTCACATTATTATGTCATACAGCTTCCCATACGAAGTCATATGCCTAGGCAGAAAACATACGGCATGGGCAGCAATGGGCATAGGCAAGGGAAGGAGGGTTTAGGCTCAGGAAGAGTTAGAGGCTTTTTGGGTTGTCAAAGTTGCTGGTCATGGTTCTTTTATACCATAGAGGAATGGTACTAGAGGGTCGAGGTGGGAAATGGATTCCTTTAGATGACTCAATAAGTTTGTTTGTTTGTTCTGATTTTTAATGAGAAGACTGCTCATAGGAATGGGACTAGAGATTAGGGAAACAACGGAAGACTCGGAGCTATCCATGCCCTAGCAACAGCAGGAAGCTGTATCATCTTGTCACAGGAGAAGACAGTATTATAAGGGCCTATTGAAGCTCAGTGTCACAGAAGATACAGAAGATACAGCTACTGTCATCAAAAGCATCTCTGGAATTAGGAAGATGGGGAGAAATACAAGGGGATATTTGTAGGAATCCTGAATGGGTCAGAGCCAGACAGAAGGCAGCTAGCAGGAGAACCAAGTTCATCAGCCTACAGAAGTCACCTCCCCCAGTCTCTCTCTCTCTCTCTCTCTCTCTGACAGAGTCTTCCTAAGTAGCCCTCAGTGGTCTGAAACATTCTATGCAGAACAAGTTGGGTTTCAAACTCATAGAGTCCCATTGCTCTGTTTCTTGAGTGTTGGGATTATAAATATGATCTACCATACTGAGCCTTGTTTTTCAAATATTTATTCATATTTTATTATTCCATGAAGCCTGTTAAATACTGCATTTTTTCTGAAGCCTTCACAGTTTGCTGTGCTCTAATTTCTCATCAATTGTCAAGAATAGCGACAGTGGGTATGAGACTTATGTAGTGGAGAAGAGTTTCCTAGGAAGCAAGCTGAGATGTTACACGTGAAAGGGTTTAATGTGTGCTTGGTCCGAGAGGGTAATAAATGCTATAAGCAAAAGAATTTTAAAAGAGACTAAACAGGATGTGCTCTGGTCCATAAAGTAGAAGATCGAGGGCTTGACCTTGGATCTCAAGGTCAAGTGCACCCAGTGAGTCCAAGGGTAACACTCTTTATTCTATGGTGCAGCTCCCCTGCCTCCTACCATCAGTTGTTTAAGACAGTA
Organism: Mus caroli; assembly: GCF_978045245.1. Lineage (NCBI taxonomy): Eukaryota > Metazoa > Chordata > Mammalia > Rodentia > Muridae > Mus > Mus caroli. The sequence goes on along the minus strand of NW_028227257.1, from coordinate 106,408,788 downwards.
ATGACAATAAGTGTTGAAAATTCATCGGGAGAGAGACTGTGAAACCACTTCAGATTCTATAAATATGAGGTATGTTTAGGGACTGGAGTGGTTCTGGACAATCTTGCACGTTGTGGGGGAAGGTAGACAACTGGATTGAGAATCACAGGATTTCTCTTTCCACTGTCCAGTGTGACAGGAAACTCAGCCAAGTGAAAAACCTGTCTTCTTGTTGGAGGTTGAACAGATATTCCTGTCTCTTCCTTTCCTTAGGGAAAAATAATCCCCACACTTTTAAGAGGTAAAGATGTAGCTAAAATGGGAAGAACTACCTCCCCCCCCCAAGATACAGTAAAAGCAAAAAGATCAAATGATTCTGATAATTATTTCTCATTGAGACCATTCATCATGGACCAAGGAGCCACTAAACAGGAGAACAGAAAAAGCGATTCTATCCCACACGAATGTTTAGTGTTTACCTCTGTCGCTGCATTAATCATGTCCTATGCTTCACGCTAAAGTTATATTTTAAAATCCCTAATGATAACATTGATGCCTTGTCCTTTGTTGTGAGTAGAAAGACTTAATTTGATGAATAGAAGTTAAGAAAATGTTTAATCTTCCATTATGGTATCATGATTGAGATTCATCCATCTGCTCCACGATAATAATAATTTATCAGGAACGCGCATGCGCGTGGAGCTAAGGCGGCAGAGAACAGAAACAAGTTCCCTGGAACTCAAAGCTCGTGCCCTTGTCCTCTTTGAATCAGTCCTACACCCGCTACAGATTTTCTTCTATACTTTTCAACATTTTCTCCAATTCTTCTAAGAGGGATTAGGAAATAGAAGGGACAGAAATGTTTAAGTATTTCGTTTCCCCTCATTTCTTCCTGTTTGGCAGCCCCGTAGCAGCTCATGTCTTCCTTCCACTGCCTTTGAAGGCCTTTATTTTTTTACTTTGACAAAAAAAAAAAAAAAAGAAAGAAAGAAAGAAAGAAAGAAAGAAAGAAAGAAAAAAAAGAAAAGAAAAGAAGAAAGAAAGGAAGGAAGAAAGAAAGAAAACATGTATTTCCCCACACCTATGGGTTTGAGTTAGCGGTACATTTTTTGGAGTCTGAATTAGCGGTACTTTTTTTGGCTTACTACAAAGATGGGGTAACCTGGGGCAACAAATAAGACTTTCATTATGCAACACCGTCTTCAGGTTTTCTATGTATTTTAACCTTGAGATGCATAAGGATAGGTGAGAGACCAGACAGTTCTGCTGTCTTTAGCGTCCACTGGAGAAAGATCTCGCCCTAAGCTGAGTTGAGAAGCAAGAAATCCAATGGAAACACAAGGCAGTTGTCAACGTTCTGGATGAAGGACCCAGCAGCAGCTGTGTACTCTGACTGCTGCGATTAGACCGAGATGAGTCACGGTGTCTTTTTGGACAGAGGAGATTCCCAAAAGGAGTCAGATGTATTGGCAGAAAGGAAATTCTGTCCAGGCACAGATGACTCTGTAAGAAGGGAATGACTTCCAGTTCTGTGTCTAAGCAGCACAGGTTATAGAACTGCAATTGTTAGTGGTTACAAAGGAGTTTATATAGAAAAGTTATTTGAGCGGGGTGTGGTGGTGTACGACTTTAATCACAGCATTCAGGAGGCACAGGCTGGTGGATGTCTGTGAGTTCAAGGCCAATCTGGATCATACAGTGAATTTTAGGCTAGCCAGGACTGCATAGTAAGATCCTGTCTCAAAAGAAAACTTGTTTAGGGGGGAATCTTGCCTGCTGGCTCTATTGTGAGCACTGTGAAAAAGTGCATGTGGATGAGAAGTGCAGTGATTTAAAAACAAAACAAAACAAAACTTGCCATGTTAATGTTTATTACAGTTTTTTGGCCCGATCTCTTGTATTCCAAGTTGCTATAGATTTTCTTCTTGCTTCCCAAACACTATTTTTATGATTTAGTGCGTATCCTTTTCTTGTGCACCTAAATTCTTGTCCTGAGGACATGCTCATTTGTGTATAGTTGGACTTCCATGCGTATGACATCACCCAGGGCACCCAGAGCCTCCAGCAAACTTGTTTCTCCTCAGTATTGTTTCCCGTCTCTCTCCCTGTTGGTTCATGCAGCTCAGACTGTTATTACTGCTCCACGGTTACAATAGGAACACACCATAGTTTATCATTTGTCTGTCTCCCTACTGTGAACGTTCAAGTTCTTTCCCAACATTTGGCTGTTGAAGTCTCTCTGAGGGGTCCTCTAGTGTCTCACCCTGAGCATCTGTTTTAGGCTCTGTACGAAGGTATATTTTTTTGGATGGAAAAGGTGTAAGTCATAAGGCGTATACATATTTGAGTTTTCTAGGCAGTACCAAATCACTTTCTTAAATGTTTGAGCTACTTTATAATCCTACCCATACCCGATTTCCTTTTCGGCCAGACCCCTGGAGCTTTACATTCTTCTAAATTGATATGATTCTCTAAAGATTTTAATATCAGCAGATTAAGTAGGACCTCTGTCTAAACTCTCAGCTTGTGAGTGTTGATATTCTTAGAATTTCTGGTGATGGAATAGTGACTGTAGATTTTCAGTTCTAGATCAGTCTTGGGAATTTACCACACAACACAGTGGAAGTATGTAACTCCTGCCATACTAGGGAAGAAATGGAATATGCTATAAAATCTATGCAGGCAGAATGTGTTTTTATTGGGCCACTGGACTTCTGCTTGGGGATGTCTGGGCAATACAATGTGCCCTGTCGTCTTCTCTACCAGTCCTGGGTTTCTATGACCTTAACCATGGCACAGAGGGAAATTCAATGATCCTGAAGACTCAAAATAAATCCCAAGAAGCAAAAACCACAATTGCAGACATTTCTGTATTCATTCTTCCCAGGACAGAGAGAAATAGTTTGTGTAACAGCACATTGTAGCAAGATGAATGCTGGTATGTTATAGTTAGCTTGAGAAAAGGACTTGACCTTGGGAATGGTGGGCCTTGAAGCTTGGACCAGTATTTTCTTTCACCTACAAAGCAACTTGAAACAATTTAGTCTCTAGCATTAGCATCTAATAATATATACTTACTTTGCTAGAAATCTGAAGCCACACAGAGAATAAAGAAGCCACGGAGCACAAGAGTAAAGTCAACCCATCCGCAGAGCTGTCAGTGGAGGAGAGCAGCAGGCTCATGCCCTGTGGCTCATTCTCAGCAGCTCCGTTGGTGATAATTCCCAAGAGAGTTCTTCCTTCCTTGAGCTTCCATAGGGAACCCGAGAGCTGAATTGAATGTTGTTAAATGAAAATGACTAAGACTTTGTGGTCAGAGAGACTCCTGAGTTCCATTTTATAGTAACTCCCTGAAAAGACAAACAGTGGACACATTATCTCCACATGAACGTTACTTTTCAGAGGTGTGTGCGTGTGGGGGGTGTGGAGTGCTGTGGGGGTGCTGTGAGGGTGGAGTCCAAGTGTGTGCATGCATGTAGAGGCCAAAGGTTGACCTCCTCCTTTGAGAAAGGGTCTCTTATCAGTGTGGAACTCCCCAGCACTGGGTTACAAATGCAAGCTACCATGCCTGGCATCTATCCATCTATCTATCTATCTATCTATCTATCTATCTATCTATCTATCTATTCATTCATTCATTCATTCATTCATTTAGTGAGTTTTGGGAACCAAGCTCACTTTCTCATGCTTAGGACACAAGCATTTTACTGAGGAGATCCCAAAACATACTTTGAAACACCTTTTCTAGATAGGCTTAGCTGAGAGACAAGGTTCTCTAGGCTCAGCTTCTAGGATCAGACATGGAGACAAGGTGGCTACTGAGTCTTAAAATCGAGGGACAGTGGCTCGTGGAGCCTTGTTCTGGGCGTTTAATTTCTTCACAAAGTCAATTTTTTGCTTTCCCTATTTCCAACTGTAGCACTCTTTTACAACTTAGCCTTATCTAAGTAAGAGTCAATGCTCAGCGTATTTGCATATGTCAGCACCTGTATGCAAATGAACTCCTTAAGGACTCATGGCATTCACTTTGCTTTGTCGATGGGGAAACTAAGGCTAAGAAAATTAGGCTAAGGGCAAATCTGGGATTTGAAACTGTGCTAAAGCTTTGTGTTTAGCATCATGCCCCCTCTCAACACTGTTTACAGTCTCTTTCTAACTTTTATACAAATAAAAGCACACATCTGGACTCCCTTTCCAGTCACCATTCCCACTCGGTTGAGCTATCTTCTATTTTACTAAACCAATTCATCAAATAGAAAAATTAGGTTTTAAAAAAAGGTTGTCATATCCTGTTTATTTTAACCAACAAAAATATCATTTTAGCCATGTTCTTTTGATGTAAACATAAAAATACTGGACGTGTAAATAAACTATCAGGGCCAACGAAATAGTAATTATTTTGACATTAAACAAGATATCCATCTGCTTTCCCAAGTAAATAACCTCTGACGGCATCTGAAAGACAGCAAGCCGGGGAGGCACTGGGAGCACTAATGTATGCACTCCGTAGGGATAAAAGAAGCAAAAGCTGGTGGATCAAAGGGGTTCGGAGCAATGAGTAATGTAACACTCATCTCAGATTAAACAGCCATCTCCATGATGCGATGCAGAGTGTGGTCCATTCTGCTCTCTTCAGCAGCTGGAAGAAGAGAAGCAGTTTTTCTAAGGTGAAAGAATTAGGGAGGAGGGAGGCAGAGACAACCCCAACCTAGAGCAGAAGCAGAAAAAGAAAGAAAAGAAAGCACAGAGATCATCATCTTGTGTTCTGCCTCCTCCTCTGCTCCCGGGGAAGGGCCCTTCACCTTATCCCATCTTAGGTGTACTGCTATGAGGTGGGCACAAGAACATCAGATGGGTTCTTATTGAAGAACTCCAGAGCATATGAATAATTTCCAACATGAGTCCCCAAAATGAATAGAGATTAAACTTCAATTTCAACAAAAAACAACTGAAAAAATTTGGCACTTATCCATTTATTTCCCAGACTTTATAGCCTTATCGGAAGCACCCGGGAGTGTGTGAATGGGCAACCTGGAGTCCTGGTCCTGAAGCTCTGATTTGGTAGGTGTGTGGAGGAGGAAAAGTCGCCTTTAACTCAGTTCCCCAGGTAACATGAGGGCTGCTGTCTCAAGGGAGGCCACAGTCCTCATCAGCAACCCAGAACAGAGATTCTGTGGTGATTCCAATGTACAGGCCACAGAAATGAGACGGTTTGTTCAAGGTCATGTAGTCGCTGACAAGCAGAAGTCAAATTGCCTGGCAGTTTGGTTCCAGGTAGGGACTGGCAATTGTTTTCTTGGGAGGTCAAACAGTAAACCTCCTGGGTTGTGGAACACAGGCAGTGTCTGTTCCAACTGCTCAGCTATACTGCTGAAGAGCAAAAGTAGCGGTAGCAGTCCATAAGTAACTGAGTACTGCTGTGTTTCAATAAGTCTTTATTGATAGGAACAGGTGCCTGGCTGAGCCCTGTTCTGCAGCAGAGCGTCTTAGACCTGTTTCATGTCTGCTCTCCCAAGAGAGATTTTTACTTGACCCTGACTATATAGATATATAAAATAGTTATACACATCAAATATTTACTGTCAATACATCATAAAGAAATCTTATTTAGAACAAGTCTCTGCTATAGACTGTTGTCACCATTAGCTAAAGATGGCAGCGAGGTGGAGATATTTGCTTATTTTCACAAAGGTGTGAAATCCTGGCCGAGTATTTGCTACTGCAGGATAAAATGCATCTTCAGGGGATGTTTGAAAGAAGGGCCCAGAAAGCTTTTGCTGAAGGGACCCTGTTACAGCTATCTCGTATGAGGCTATGCCAGTGCCTGGCAAATACAGAAGTGGATGCTCACAGTCATCTATAAGATGGAACACAGGGCCCCCAATGGAGAAGCTAGAGAAAGCATCCAAGGAGCTGAAGGGGTCTGTAACCCTACAGGTGGAACGACAATATGAACTAATCATTACCCCCAGAGCTCGTGTCTCTAGCTGCATATGCAGCAGAAGATGACCTAGTCGGCCATCACTGGGAAGAGAGGCCCCTTGGTACTGCAGACTTTATATGCCTCAGTACAGGGGAATGCCAGGGCCAAGAAGCGGGAGTGGGTGGGTAGGGGAACAGGGAGGGGGAGGGTATAGGGAACTTTCGGGATAGCATTTAAAATGTATATAAATTGAATATCTAATAATAATTAAAAAAGAAAAAGAAAGAAGAAAGAAGGGCTTGGGTCATGGGTGATAGGAAGAAGCTTTTTTCAGAAGCTGGAAGGCCAGGGAATCCAGAACTTGCGTGAACAGAGAGCAGGAGAGACTCTGGATTTTACTCTGGAGGGTGTGGATGACTTTATCTGGACCTGTCTCATGTGCATAGTTATAAATCAGACTCCTGGGCCAGAGGGAGGGACAGAAGGGGAAAGCCCAAAGCCTGGTTAGATTAAAAATAGCAGATGGCTCCCTCCATGTGTACTCTTTGGTTGGTGGTTTAGTCTCTGGGAGCTGTGGGGGATCTGGTTGGTTGATGTTGTTGTTCTTCCTAGGGGGTTGCAAACTCCTTTAACTCATTGAGTCCTTTCTTTACCTCCTCCATTGAAGTCCCCATGCTCAGTCCGATGGTTGGTAGCCAGCATTCGTATCTGTATTGGTCAGGATCTGACAGAGCCTCTCAGGGGACAGCTATATCAGGCTCCTGTCAGCAAGTGCTTCTTGGCATCAGCAGTAGTGAGTGTCTGGGCTTGGTGTCTGCAGATAGGATGGATCCCCAGCTGGGGTGATCTCTGGATGGCTTTTCCTTCTTCAGTCTTAGTTTCACTCCTTGTCCCTGCCTTTCCTTTAGACAGGAATAATTCTGAGCTAATGTTTTTGAGGTTGATAGGTGGCCCCATCCTTTAACCAGAAGCTGTGCCTAACCATTGGATATGGTCTCTACAGGTTCTCCCTCCTCTTTGTGGGGGTATTTCAGCTAATGTCATATCTGTTAGGTCTTGGAAACCTCTTGTATCCCTGGCATCTGGAGCTTTCTAGTGGCTACCCACAGTTCCCCATTCCTCACTGCTACACACCTCTGTTAAATTTCCTGACCCTCGGTACTTCTCCCCCATCTTTAGCAGAGGATTGCCCTATCTGGTATCAATGGGAGGGGAACCCCTTGGTCCTGTGGAGGCTTGATGCCCCAGTGTAGGGAAATGCTAGGGCAACGAGGTGGGAGTGGGAGCACCCTCATAGAATCAGGGGGGAGGGAGGATGGGATAGGGGATAGTGTTTGAAATGTAATAAATAAAATAACCAATAAAAAAAAATAGCAGATGGGTCAAACACTGCCCTCTGCTGTATAGTTTCAGTAGCAGGAGAAGCAGTAAAACCAGCACCACAAATAGATCAAGCCACAACAAGAGGTTGGGACAGATCCTAATAACACTCCCTGATGTTGTTTTCTGCAAAGTTTTGGTAGATGTCATTTTTCTAAAAAACAAAACAAAACAAAACAAAACAAAACAAAACAAAAACCAAACAACCCCCCCCCCCCCAGACTTATTTCTTACATACACACACCTTATATGCCTACTGCTTATTTAGCTCTTTTTGGTATGCTAAGGACTTCAGACATAACTTTATCTATGCCTTATTACTATATCATTATTAAGTCCTTTAAGTGGCTGAGGAGTAAGTTTGCCAAAATCACCCAGCAATGTTACTGGTTCAAAATCAAGGGGGGGGGGGGACTTTAAATCTCAAGTCCTCGCCCATTGTGCTATCCTGCCCTCAAGGGATGCATCATCTTAATCTTTGATAGCAATGATACAACCTGGTGTTATGTAAGAGCAATGCAAGGTTGCTTTAAAAATATGCATCTCTAATCACCAACCTTGTAAATACCATACCAAATCTTTGGGTAGTAAGCTCATAAATTTCTTCTCTAGACAATTCTAATGCAGGTGGATCAGTTTATGTCTATGAATCAACATTTATAAGTCACTGCTTCAAGTACCTTTCATTTTTGCCTTGTCTCATCTGTTACTTAATTTGCTTATGAAGAAGTGTTCATGCGAGTAGAGAGTCAGGCTCATAAAGTGTGAAGTATACAGAAAAGCCTTTGGCAAAATGTAACATCTCTTTATGATAAGCGTGATGGAGAGGCTAGGAATGGAGGAAGCACAGCCCAGCATGATAAAAGGGCACAGATGAAAGACCTACAGTCAACATTATGCTATTTAGAGGAAAAATTCAGTAGTTACCCACTAAGATCAGGAACAAGGCAATTAGTTCCCACTAAAAGAACAAGGCAAAAGTGTCTGTTACATTCTTATTAAAGATAGCTTTTGAAAGTGTAGCTACAGCAATATGACAAGAGAAAGAACTGAAAGAGATACAACAGGGGAAGGAGGGATTAAGGTATCCCTATTTGTAGGTGTTATTATTACTTTTTTCACATAAAACACCCTAAAGACTGCCCACCGGCCAAAAAACCCTCTTAGAGCTGATGATAATTTCAGCAAATGGCAGGATTAAAAATTAACACACAAAAATCAGAAGTCTTTCCTATGTATCAATAAAAAACAGACTTTAAAAGATATCAGGAAAACAATCCCATTTACAATAGTTGTCCCTGTTCTGGGAATAAACCCAATGAAGGAAATGAAAACTTTTAAGGAATTAAAAAAAAAGTTTAAGGCATTGTAGAAATTGAAGAAGGTATTAGAAGACAGAAACACTTACGCATGGATTGGAAAAGTTTATATTGTGAAAATGGCCATTCTATAGATTCAATCTATAGATTCAATACAATTACAATCTAAATTTCAATGTCATTTTACACAGACACAGAAAAAGATGTACATTTTTAAAAAATGAAATTACAAAAGACCAAAGACAGACAAAGCATTCTAGAAAAAAAAAACCCAATACTATTGGCAGTATCTATCATCAAGTTTGATTTCAGATGATACTACAGAGAAATAGTAATGACAAATGAAGAATCCAGCTTAACATCACAAAGCCCATTTTGTTTTCAGACTCCATTTTATGATTAACTTGCCCTGAGAATGAACTCAGCTACTGAAAACCCCCCAACTTGTTCCAGGAACAATGTCACACTGGCAACAACCACAATTCCCCTAAACAAACAGCCATTCCACCCTTAACAACAACCAATCAGTTCTTAAGGGGAAATTACCTAATGTCTTAACATATATTGATTGAGCTAGCAACCATTGTTCATACCAAGCTGAAATCATTACTAGCCAATAGAAATGCACCAAGCAAATGTCAACCAATCACATAACTGTCAAGATGGAAAGTCCCTTACCCTGCTACAGCAATGATAAAAAGGCAAGGCTTGTACCAGCTCAGCACCTTCTACACCATCCACTGTGTTGGAGAGGTTAGAGGGTCTAAGCTCAAGCTTGAATAAACACTCTTTGCTTTTGTATGCCAGTCAGATTTCTGGTGATCTCTGGTGGTCTCTGGGGACTCTGTGATCTGGGCATAACAAAAAAAAAAGAGCAAGATACTTGTACAAAAACAGAGATGAGGAACAGACTTGAAGACCCAGATATAAGTCCATGCTATAACTACATTTATCTGTTTTTTTTACAACAATGCTCAAAGCATATACTTGTAAAAAGCATTTTTATCAAACAACATTGAAAAAAAACTAAAAAATGAAACTAGAATCTCATTGTTCACCTAGCAAAAAACTCAGCACCAAATGGGTCAAGGACCTCATAAAAGACCTGATATCCTGAAGCTGCTAAAAGAATAAGTAGGGAGCATGTTTCACCTTACAGGCCCAGAAAAGGTCTTTCTGAGTACAACTCCCAACAGCATGAGAGGACCCACAATTCACAAATGGGATCTTATCAAAACAAAAGCTGTGTATAGTAAAGGAAACTGTGAAGCCCACAGAATAGAGATCCAAACTTTTCCAGCTACTTATCTGACAGAGGACTTGTGTCTAGAATAAACAAAGAATTAAAATATCTAAATGTTAAGAAACTAAATGACCTATTTATTTTTTAAAGAGCTATGGAACTGAACAGAAAACTGTTAGAGGAAGAGATGTATACAGCTAGGAAGTACTTAACAGTGCTCAACACTCTTAGCTAATCAAGAAAACACAAATTTAAAATATTTTCTAATTCCAACTCTGGTTAGAATGGCTATCATCAGAAACACAAAGGACAACAGATGCTGGAGTGGATGTGTGAAAGGGGAGTCTGATACACTGGTGAAAACTAATGTAGCAACTTTGAAAATTATTCTGGAGGGCTCTTAAAATAATAGAAATAGAACTGCCATATGACCTGCTGTATCGCTTCAGGGCATACACCCAGTGGACTTTTAGTCTTACTACAGAACCACTTCCACATTCATGTTCATTATTATTTTATTTACAATATTTGGGAAATGAATTCAATCTAGATGTTCACCAACAAATGTGTGGGTTAGAAAAATGCAATATATCAGCACAATGAAGTATTACTCAGGTGTGTGGAAAAATGAAATTATGAAATTTGCAGGTAAATAGGTGGAACTGAAAAAAATAATACTGAGTGGGGGTAACTTAGGCCCAGAAAGGCAAATGGCTTATGATCTCTCTTATATGGATAGCTTAGATTTAAATAATTTACTTCGTGTGTTTAACGGCATACAAGTGGAAAACAGAGAACTAGATAGGAGCATTTGCCTAATGGAACATGTTAAGGGAAGTATAGTAGATTACAGGAAAATCACAAGTAGAGAAGTAGAGTCCTGGGGAGAAGCTTAGTTAAGCAGGGAAGTGTTTGGAAATAGAAGTGGTAAGGCGGTAAGGCTTTTCATGCCCAAATAGGTGGGCATGAAAAGCCATAAGCAAATCTACTGTCTCACAACCCAACTTAAAAAAAAAAAGGTTGGTTCCGGGACTCCACTGAACTTAGGAACTTAGTCTGCATAGGGGAGAGTGTGCACCACAGAAGCTGACAGCTTCTGGGACAGGCGGGAGCCACAGAGCTACTGAGGCAGCACCCTTTTCCGGCCCCAGACATCCGGCCACCTTCCTGGCCAGAGGATAGGTGTCCACCCGGCCCGGGAGGCTTTTGCCTCTAGATTGGCAGTAGCCATCTTGGTTCTGGGACTCCACCGAACATAGTCTGCACAGATGAGAGTGTGCACCACACAAGCTGACAGCTTCTGTGACCCGCCAAAGCAACACAGCTTCTGGGAAAGGTCCTGTTTTGGGCCTTCATCTTTGGCCAGGAGGAGGTCCAAACACCAGATATCTGTGCACCTTCCCTGTAAGAGGAGAGCTTGCCTGCAGAGAGTGCTCTGACCACTGAAAATCAGAGGAGAAAGCCTGTCTCCCAGGTCTGCTGATAGAGGTTAACAGAATCACCAGAAGAACAATCTCTAAACAGAGACAACTATAACAACTAACTCCAGAGATTACCAGATGGCAAAAGGTAAATGTAATAATCTTACTAACAGAAACCAAGACCACTCACCATCATCAGAACCCAGCACTCCCACTTCACCCAGTCCAGGGCACCCCAACACACCAGAAAAGCTAGACCCGGATCTAAAAGCATATCTCATGATGATGGTAGAGGCCATCAAGAAGGACTTTAATAACACACTTAAAGAAATACAGGAGAACACTGCTAAACAGGTAGAAGACACTAAAGAGGAAGCACAAAAATCACTTAAAGAATTGCAGGAAAACCAGACCAAACAGATGATGGAATTGAAAAAAATCATCCAAGACCTAAAAAGGGAAGTAGACACAATAAAGAAAACCCAAAGTGAGGCAACGCTGGAGATAGAAACCCTAGGAAAGAAATCTGGAACCATAGATGTGAGCATCAGCAACAGAATACAAGAGATGGAAGAGAGAATCTCAGGTGCAGAGGATTCCATAGAGAACATCGGCACAACAATCAAAGAAAATACAAAATCCAAAAGGATCCTAACTCAAAACATCCAGGAAATCCAGGACACAATGAAAAGACCAAACCTACAGATAATAGGAGTGGATGAGAATAAAGATTTTCAACTCAAAGAATCGGCAAATATCTTCAACAAAATTATAGAAGAAAACTTCACAAACCTAAAGAAAGAGATGCCCATGAACATACAAGAAGCCTACAGAACTCCAAATAGACTGGACCAGAAAAGAAATTCCTCCCGACACATAATAATCAGAACAACAAATGTACTAAATAAAGTAGAATACTAAAAGCAGTAAGGGAAAAAGGTCAAGTAACATATAAAGGCACGCCTATCAGAATTACACCAGATTTTTCACCAGAGACTATGAAAGTCAAAAGGGCCTGGACAGATGTTATACAGAAACTAAGAGAACATAAATTCCAGCCCAGGCTACTATACCCAGCCAAACTCTCAACTACCATAGATGGAGAAACCAAAGTGTTCCATGACAAAACCAAATTCACACATTATTTTTCCACGAATCCAGCCCTTCAAAGGATAATAACAGAAAAAAAAAAACCAATAAAAGGACAGAAACCACGTCCTAGAAAAAAGCAAGAAGGTAACCCCTCAACAAACCTAAAAAAAGACAGCCACAAGAACAGAATGCCAACTCTAACAACAAAAATAAAAGGAAGCAACAATTACTTTTCCTTAATATCTCTTAATATCAATGGACTCAACTCCCCAATAAAAAGACATAGACTAACAGACTGGCTACACAAACAGGACCCAACATTTTGCTGCTTACAGGAAACTCATCTCAGAGAAAAAGATAGACACTACCTCAGAATGAAAGGCTGGAAAACAATTTTCCAAGCAAATGGTAGGAAGAAACAAGCTGGAGTAGCCATCCTAATATCTAATAAAATCAAATTCCAACCCAAAGTTATCAAAAAAGACAAGGAAGGGCACTTCATACTCATCAAAGATAAAATCCTCCAAGAGGAACTATCAATTCTGAATATCTATGTTCCAAATACAAGGGCAGCCACATTCATTAAAGATACTTTAGTAAAGCTCCAAGCACACATTGTACCTCACACAATAATAGTGGGAGACTTCAACACACCACTTTCACCAATGGACAGATCATGGAAACAGAAACTAAACAGGGACATAATGAAACTAACAGAAGTTATGAAACAAATGGATCTGACAGATATCTACAGAACATTCTATCCTAAAACAAAAGGATATACCTTCTTCTCAGCACCTCACGGTACCTTCTCCAAAACTGACCACATAATTGGTCACAAAACAAGCCTCAACATATACAAAAATATTGAAATTGTCCCATGCATCCTATCAGATCACCATGGACTAAAGCTGATCTTCAATAACAAAATAAATAATAGAAAGCCAACACACACGTGGAAACTAAACAACACTCTTCTCAATGATACCTCGGTCAAGGAAGGAATAAAGAAAGAAATTAAGGACTTTTTGGAGTTTAATGAAACTGAAGCCACAACATACCCAAACTTATGGGACACAATGAAAGCATTTCTAAGAGGAAAACTCATAGCTCTGAGTGCCTCCAAAAAGAAACTAGAGAGAGCACACATTAGCAGCTTGACAAAACACCTAAAAGCTCTAGAACAAAAGGAAGCAAATTCACCCAAAAGGAGTAGACGGCAGGAAATAATCAAACTCAGGGGTGAAATCAACCAAGTAGAAACAAGAAGAACTATTCAAAGAATCAACCAATCGAGGAGCTGGTTCTTTGAGAAAATCAACAAGATAGATAAACCCTTAGCAGACTCACTAGAGGGTACAGGGAAAGTATTCTAATTAACAAAATCAGAAATGAAAAGGGAGACATAACAACAGATCCTGAAGACATCCAAAACACCATCAGATCCTTCTACCAAAGGCTATACTCAACAAAACTGGAGAACCTGGATGAAATGGACAAGTTTCAAGACAGATACCAGGTACCAAAGTTAAATCAAGATCAAGTTAATGATCTAAACAGTCCCATATCCCCTAAAGAAATAGAAGCAATCATCAATAGTCTCCCAACAAAAAAAGCCCAGGACCAGACAGGTTTAGTGCAGAATTCTATCAGACCTTCAAAGAAGATCTAATCCCAGTTCTTCACAAACTATTCCACAAAATAGAAACAGAAGGTACTCTACCCAACTCACTCTATGAAGCCACAATTACTCTGATACCTAAACCACAAAAAGACCCAACAAAGATAGAGAACTTCAGACCAAGTTCCCTTATGAATATCGATGCAAAAATCCTCAATAAAGTTCTCGCTAACCGAATCCAAGAACACATCAAAAGAATAATCCATCCTGACCACGTAGGTTTCATCCCAGGGATGCAAGGATGGTTCAATATACAGAAATCTATCAATGTTATCCAGTATATAAACAAACTCAAAGACAAAAACCACATGATCATCTCATTAGATGCTGAGAAAGCATTTGACAAAATCCAACACCCATTCATGATAAAAGTCTTGGAAAGATCAGGAATTCAAGGCCCCTACCTAACCATGATAAAAGCAATCTACAGCAAACCAGTAGCTAACATCAAAGTAAATGGTGAGAAGCTGGAAGAAATCCCACTAAAATTAGGGACAAGACAAGCTGTCCACTCTCTACCTACCTATTCAACATTGTACTTGAAGTCCTAGCCAGAGCAATTAACAAAAGGAGATTAAGGGGATACAAATTGGAAAAGAAGAAGTCAAAATATCACTTTTTGCAGATGATATGATAGTATATATAAGTGACCCTAAAAATTCCACCAGAGAACTCCTAAGCCTGATAAACAGCTTCATTGAAGTAGCTGGATATAAAATTAACTCAAGCAAGTCAATGGCCTTTCTGTACACAAAGGATAAACAGGCTGAGAAAGAAATTAGGGAAACAACACCCTTCTCAATAGTCACAAATAATATAAAATACCTTGGCGTGACTTTAACTAAGGAAGTGAAAGATCTGTATGACAAGAACTTCAAGTCTCTGAAGAAAGTAATTAAAGAAGATCTCAGAAGATGGAAAGATCTCCCGTGCTCATGGATTGGCATGATCAACATTGTAAAAATGGCTATCTTGCCAAAAGCAATCTACAGATTCAATGCAATCTCCATTAAAATTCCAATTCAATTCTTCAAGGAATTAGAAAGGGCAATCTGCAAATTCATCTGGAACAACAAAAAACCTAGGATAGCAAAAACTCTTCTCAAGGATAAAAGAAACTCTGGTGGAATCACCATGCCTGACCTAAAGCTGTACTACAGAGCAATTGTGATAAAAACTGCATGGTACTGGTATAACGACAGACAAGTAGACCAATGGAACAGAATTGAAGACCCTGAGATGAACCCACACACCTATGGTCACTTGATCTTAGACAAGGGAGCAAAAACCATCCAGTGGAAAAAAGACAGCATTTTCAACAAACCGTGCTGGCACAACTGGCGGTTATCATGTAGAAGAATGCGGATTGATCCATTCCTATCTCCTTGTACTAAGGTCAAATCTAAGTGGATTAAGGAACTCTACATAAAACCAGAGACACTGAAACTTATAGAGGAGAAAGTAGGGAAAAGCCTCGAAGATATGTGTACAGGGGGAAAATTCCTGAATAGAACAGCAATGGCTTGTGCTGTAAGATCGAGAATCAATAAATGGGACCTCATAAAGTTGCAAAGCTTCTGCAAGGCAAAAGACACCGTCAATAAGACAAAAAGGCCACCAACAGATTAGGAAAGGATCTTTACCTATTTTAAATCAGATAGGGGACTAATATCCAATATATATAAAGAACTCAAGAAGGTGGACTCTAGAAAATCAAATAACCCTATTAAAAAATGGGGCTCAGAACTGAACAAAGAATTCTCACCTGAGGAATACCAAATGGCTGAGAAGCACCTGAAAAAATGTTCAACATCCTTAATCATCAGGGAAATGCGAATCAAAACAACCCTGAGATTCCACCTCACACCAGTCAGAATGGCTAAGATCAAAAATTCAGGTGACAGCAGATGCTGGCGAGGATGTGGAAAAAGAGGAACACTCCTCCATTGTTGGTGGGATTGCAATCTTTACAACCACTCTGGAAATCAGTTTGGCAGTTCCACAGAAAATTGGACATAATACTACCAGAGAATCCAGCAATACCTCTCCTGGGCATATATCCAGAAGATGTTCCAACCGGCAAGAAGGACACAGGCTCCACTATGTTCATAGCAGCCTTATTTATAATAGCCAGAAGCTGGAAAGATCCCAGATCCCCCTCAGCAGAGTTATGGATACAGAAAATGTGGTACATTTACACAATGGAGTACTACTCAGCTATTAAAAGGAATGAATTTATGAAATTCCTAGGCAAATGGATGGACCTGGAGGGCATCATCCTGAGTGAGGTAACACAATCACAAAGGAACTCACACAATATGTACTCACTGATAAGTGGATATTAGCCCAAAAACTTAGGATACTCAAGATATAAGATACAATTTGTTAAACGCATGAAACTCAAGAAGAACGAAGAGCAAAATCTGGACACTGTGCCCCTTCTTAGAATTGGGAACAAACACCCATGGAAGGAGTTACAGAGATAAAGTTTGGAGCTGTGACGAAAGGATGGACCATCTAAAGACTGCCATATCCAGGGATCCATCCCATAATTAGCTTCCAAACGCTGACACCATTGCATACACTAGCAAGATTTTGCTGAAAGGACCCATATATAGCTGTCTCTTGTGAGACAATGCCGGGGCCTAGCAAACACAGAAGTGGATGCTCACAGTCAGCTATTGGATGGATTACAGGACCACCAATGGAGGAGCTAGAGAAAGTACCCAAGGAACTAAAGGGATCTGCAACCCTATAGGTGGAACAACATTATGAACTAACCAGTACCCCAGAGCTCTTGACTCTAGCTGTGTATGTATCAAAAGATGGCCTAGTCAGCCATCACTGGAAAGAGAGGCAGGCCCATTGGACTTGCAAACTTTATATGCCCCAGTACAGGGGAATGCCAGGGCCAAAAAGTGGGAGTGGGTGGGTAGGGGAGTTGGGGGGGAGTGTATTGGGGACTTTTTGGATAGCATTGGAAATGTAAATGAGGAAAATACCTAATTAAAAAAATAGATTTGAAAAAAAAAAACCCGAAGGAGAGGTGTTAAAGATCCGAGGTGGACTACTGCAGCTCCGCCTCGGGAGCCGCCTCAGAGGGGCCAAGCAAAAGCAGAGTCTGGTCCTCATGGTGGTGCTAACTGCATCTTGACTTCCTAACTTAGCAGCCAAAGTTAGAAAGTAAGGGCAGCAGGAGCAGACACGCGAGGCAGCATCAGTATTGCTCTTAGGAAGCAGGCCCGGAGAATGTCCTCGGATGCTAGCGGCGGCCTGTTGGTATCACCTGTGCGGAGGGTTTTCTTCTGTCCTTGGCTGTGAGTAAAAAGTCTGCTCACCAGAGTAAATTAGTCCAACTCTCAAAAAAAAAAAAAAAAAGACAATTGGAGAGAGGAAGGGATGGTAAAAC
Source organism: Mus caroli (assembly GCF_978045245.1). Taxonomy (NCBI): domain Eukaryota; kingdom Metazoa; phylum Chordata; class Mammalia; order Rodentia; family Muridae; genus Mus; species Mus caroli. The sequence goes on along the minus strand of NW_028227257.1, from coordinate 106,391,341 downwards.
ACATGTGAAATGAAAGAAGATGGTAGGATGCTGGAGGTTAAAGAGTTAAGTAGAGACAGAAGTGAGAAGAAGGGAAGAGGAGGGAAAAGTCACTGGGCTAACTAAAACTATGGATGAACAAGAAAGCCTTATGGAAACTCACTAACTAGGAAGGTAATTTCAAACTATAACTTAAAAAAAAAGGAATTCAAAGGGAGTAACTCTGCATCAGTAGACAATATCCCCCCAGGAAGACCTAGCTTAGTAAATAAAAATTGTAGTACAAGGCCAGGATACCTCCCTATAAGTTGTTGGTCAGGGAGGCCCCCAGAGCTCTCTAAAAAGATACAGGCTATTGCCTTTCTCCATGGTGGTTCATCATACATGCTAAGACCCTACTGCTGAAGATACTGTGTACGTTCACTGCAGGACACAGTAAAAGCAGTAAAAGGACACTTCTTCCCTGCAGAGGAGGTTGCTGGGGGATTAAAAAAAACATTAATAATCCCACCCAGTGATAGACCCTGCATGCTGCGATTCCAACCTGGCATGCATGCCACACCCACTGGTGTAATAGGAGTATGGCCGTTATGATTGGATTTCAGCCATGCTTCATAGGAGAGGATTTCACGCCTTTTCTTGGCCAGGGAGGTCATAGGTCTTAGGTGACTTACAATTGCTACTATTATTTTGCTAAATGGTCATGTTGTCAAACTGCCTTCTGATCATTTATGTTTATATCTGAAGACCTGGACTTCTCTCAGCCTTGGCTAGAGATGTTTCTTTCTGTAATGGGTGCTAATCCATGGAGAGATGCAGAACTGGTCAGAGGTCAGATGAGGACTAAAGCCACAATTCTCATCCCTGAATGGGACATCTATATTCAGCCTTCTCTCCAAAGCTCAGGGATGTTGTGGAAGAGGAGGCAGAAAGAATGTAAGAGCTGAGGGATGGGGTGGAGAGCTGTGACATGCCATCTTCTGGTCAGGACCGACCTGGCTATCACATGCACGTGTCTTCCTGCAGCTGGGGTTACCTGCATAAGATTGAACCAGCTGATATCCTTACACAGATGGGGCGATGATTTCCAGACCTCAGGACTTAGTGAAGAGCTGTTGGCAACTGATAGGTGCTGGGGGGGTGGGGCGGAGTCTTTCTTTATTGAAAGTATGGGCAGTGGTAGGTTTGTCGTGCCCCAGTGGATGGACTTGTACACATAAAGACAACACTAACTGGATATAGTGGATTATCAAAACCAATGGACAAACAAAACAAAGACATGAAGTTGGGTATGGGTGTTAATGGGAGAAATACAAAGGATATGGAGGAGGGGAGAGGGAAAGGTGATCATATTTCATTGTATGAAATTCTCAAACATGAGACAAAATTAGAAAATAGACACTTGTTATTTCATTAAATGTAAGATCGTCTACCCGGATGCTGAAGATTAAGTTCTCACTTTGCTTGTGGGGCATGAGAGAAAAGGAAGCACAGGACAAGATCTAGAAGATGAATGTGCTGGTTTCAATATGATTGGTCCAGGAAGTGGCACTATTAGGAGGTGTGGCCTTGTTGGAGGAAGGATGTTACTGTGGAGGTGGGCTTTGAGAATCTTCTAGCTGCCTGGAAGCTAGTTTTCTCCTGTTTGCCTTCAGAACAAGATATAGAACTCTCAGCTACTTCAGCATCATGTCTGCCTGGATGCTGCCATGCTTCCTGCCTCGATCATAATGGACTGAACCTCTGATTGTGTAAGCCAGTCTCAATTAAATGTTGTCCTTTGTAAGAGTTGCCTTGGTAATGGTGTCTTGTCACAGCAATGAAACCGTAAATAAGACAGAAGTTGGCACCAGAAGTAGAGTATTGCTGTGATAGGCCTGACTGTTTTTGTCTGGAGGAATGTAGATTTGGGGACTTTGGATTTGGAAAGTGGTGGAATGGTTTAAGTGGGGCTTCATGAGCCATCCTAGTAGAAATATGGAAGATGTTTGTGCTGAAGGTGATTTGAATTGGGGGTGTGGTTCAAGAGGTTTCAGAGGTGAAGAATGTTAATATGTGGCCTAGAGACTATTTTATGGTATTTTGATGAAAGCTTGTATTTTTCAAACCCAACTTTAGTAGGGTACTCAAATGCTTTAACTTCCCTTCTGGCCCCCACACACACACCAGAGGTAGTGGAAAGGAAAGGTTAATAGGGCAAAGGGGGATGTGAACCTGTTTAGAAATCGTTCTTTGGGCAACCCCAGTCTACCCGGTCGGATATCAGCAGTTCAGTTCACAGGAATCAGCAGTGGTAGCTTGACCCACTCGCAAATGCCATTCACGAATCAGCAATGGCAGTTCAAGCCAGAAGAAACCATGAGGCTCTGCCAATTGGTCCGAGTCTACAAAAGTGGCCAGAAGCTGCTGGAACACTACCAGAAGTTCTTTGGTGCATTTCTCTCTTTGAAGTCAAGACAAATTATGATCATAGAAGAAAGCAAGGTGAACAAATACCACAGAGTCATCAGCAAAGACCAGTGAAGACCAGCCAAGAGTGGCAAGGTGGACCCATGCCAGAGCATCGTCTGCTGTTGGTTGGGCTATATTTATACCCTTTCCAAACATCACATGTTCTCTCAAGCATCTGCTCCAGCAGAACATCACTTGCCATTTTCCCAGGCAGCTTCCAGAAAAACACCACAGGTCTGTTCTCCGAGAAACATCCTCCCAAGTGTCTCTTTCAACAAAACCTCCTCTCAGAAGACAGTTTCTGGAAAAACATCACATGACATAATGGAGTCTCCAAAGAGACCAGAAATTTCCAGTTCAGAATGTGGCTGCTTTTTGCCCTTGTTTGAAGAGTCTATCTGAGGCTAAGATAAAGAGATTTCCACTAATTGCTTTGACTAAGGAAATCTCAAAACAGCCTGGTATAAATTCTGTTGTGTGGTTACTAAAATTCAGTCTTCTGTAAAACTATCACCTCTTTCTTCAGCACGATACCTGCCTGGATGCTGCCATGCTTCTTGTCTTGATCATAATGGATGGAACCTCTGAACCTGTAAGCCAGCCCTAATTTATAAGAGTCGCCTTTGTCATGGTGTCACGTCACAACAATGAAACCCTAACTAAGACAATGAGATGGGTGCTTTTGGCTGAGGTTCTTTAATCAGGATGATTCGAATTGTAGGAAGATACTGGTTTATTTAGGGCACTGCAGGCAAGTAGAGATGGATTTGAATTTTGGTTTCCTCACTTAACCAGCCTTGGGATCTTGGGCCATGGTGCTTAACTTTTCTAGGTCTCAGTTTATCTGGATGTAAAGTGGGCAAAGCAACTTCCTTATAAAACTGGTAGGATGTGTGTCAAGTGCCTAATGAGAGCAGGTCCTCTTCCTGGATCACATGCCAAATGTATCACGGCTCTTTCTGCACGTGTGACCATCCCTGATTAACAAGAATGGCTGTTAGTGTGTCAGCCCCTGAAGCTCCAGGCTAGCCTTCCTTTCTCAGATTTGAATAACTTCTAGCCCACTTTGAGTGGGCTTCCACCTGACAGGAGCAATCCTTTCTGTGTACTCACAGGGCATGGAATTAGATGGGGGTTTCATATTTTGCCATGGTCCTGTTTTGCCTTTACCTGTTCTCTTTAGCTAATAAAAGATCAGTGTTAATTAAATCTTTTGATGCATCAGGACAGCTCAAGAGAAAATGTTAAGGTAAGAACATTGAACTTTCCCACGTGACTGTGCTCTGTAACCTGAACACAGACTTAATGCTGTGGCTTTTAGCGTCTGGGAGATTAATTGCTGCACCAACCGCTAACTGGATTGATTGTGTCTCTAGTCTCAGAGCAGGAATGGGAGTCTGCTTTCTTAGGGGTGTTATCTACAAACAGCTGGTCAGGCCTCTGGCAAAGGCCAAGGTCTTAAGGGGTGAAAACATGGGAAGGCTCCCCTTTCTGACTCTCTGGTTTGTCCATAGTTCTGGGCATATCCCAACGAGCACTGGGGGATAGTGATGATGGTTACGTCCAGTCTCTGGGGTAAGGCCCTGGGATTGGCCGACTTACTGTGAGGAAGGTCACGTGGTACAGTTTTACCATTTTCCTCACTTGGAACCAGAGTAATTTTTTTCATGTTTATGAACTTAAAAAAAATTATTTATTTACTTTACATCCCAATATCAGCCCCCTTTCTGCCAGCATGCCTTCTTGTAGAATCTTCCCCCACGCCTCCCCTTCTCTTCTGAGAAGGAGGTACTCTTCTCTGGGTATCACATCCCCCACCATACCCACACCTCTTTACCTTCCCACCCCCAAAATACATTTTTTCCTTAAGATTTATTTACTTTATGTATGCTCTATATGAATGTTCACCTTCATGCCAGAAGAGTGCATCCGATCCCATTCTAGATGATTGTGAACTATCATGTGGTTGCTGGGAATTGAACTCAGGACCTCTGGAAGAGCAGCCAGTGCTCTTAACCACTGAGCCATTTCTCTCATTATGCTGGAACCAGAGTCTTTTAGTTTATAGTGAAGCAGAAGGTGGGGACATATACATAACGGAAGCATATCTTCATCTCAATAGCATGACCAAGATGCTATTCCAACTCTCTACAGCGTGATAGATACAGCACAAAGCAGCACTTCTAGGTTCTTTCGATTTTCTAGTACTAGAGAGCCATTTCATAGGCGTGTGTTGACTCTCCCTAGAACGGAGGAGCAAAATGGGCAGAATTGGGTGATTGGGGGAGTGTTTCCGATCTGTTTCCATTGTCTGCACCACCTCTGGCTTCCACTGGCTTCACTCTCGCTCAGCACATTTCCTCACTATTGACAGTCTTTGACTGTCTGGAGACAACTCCATGCAGAGTAAAAGCTGACGCTCACTCATTTTCTATTTCTTACGACATAAACAACTTTAAATAACAATGCAAAATGAACTTGGGAGGACAATGCACATCAGATCACATTACCGATGCCATCCCGGTGACAAGACCTTGACAGTCACAGGCATCTGCAGGCTGCACTTCAAGGACCCACTCATATAAGTATATCCAACACTGTCAAGTTTGAGGACAGCAAATGAAGGTGAAAGTCCAATGGAGTTTGTCGAGATGGACTTGACTAAGCAGAAATGTTTCAGTGGTTGTTAAAGTGGGTCAGACCTTGGAGCCAAATGATGTAGGTTTCTGCAAATGACTGTTGTCATGGATGTACCATTTTTGAGCCCATTTTGAGGCCGAGAACCAGAGGCAGATTTACCATGAAGCCAGGTAAAAACTTAGCAGAGCTGGGACATTACAGTTTTCATTTTGTTTTAAAGATTTCATTTCATGTGTATTGGTGTTTGCCTGAATGTCTGGGCACCGTATTCATGCAGGGCCCATGGAGACCATAAGACGGCACCAGATCCTCTGGGACTAGAGTCACAGATGATTGTAAGCCACAATATGGGAGCTGGGAATTGTACATGGATCCTCTGGAAGAGCAGCCAGTGCTCTTAGCTGCTAAGCCATCTCTCCAGTCCCCAACAGCAGTTTTTTTTTGTTTGTTTTGTTTTTTTGTTTGTTTGTTTTTAATTGCTAAAGTGTGTGATTTTTCTTCTCTCACTTCCCTTTTATCACACATCTTCTTGGATAAGGTAGTATTAAAATGTCCACAGGGGTCTGTATTCTGGCAAGGGGATAAAGAGCTGGGGACTTATTTATTGAGGAAGAGAGGAATGGGTGGGCACGGTTTACAGTCACTTCCGTGTATAGTTTATTTTTTAGTGCTAGGATGATGGCAGAATGACTCTAGGTATATCCCTGCTGTCCACTGGGCTAGAGCATCCATTTAGATGAATAAACACGCAGAGCCAAAGGTAGGTTTGCTGTATGTCCTGCAGTGCCTGACCCAGATACAGGTGATAGTGGAAGTGGGGTACAATCCCCCACTTCCTGTCCCTCCCCCCAAAAAGTTCAGGTGAAAGATGTTTTGAATAGAACGATTCAATAAGACCCAGCCAAAATAGAACATTTCTGTATCTTAAATCAGGCTGAATGAAAATTGCAACAATAGCTTAAAGATTTGAAGTGGAGGATGGCAGAAAATGTTATTTCCACACCAGCCCATTCCTAACACTTAAGAAAGGTCAACTCGGGCTGGTGAGATGGCTCAGTGGGTAAGAGCACCCGACTGCTCTTCTGAAGGTCCAGAGTTCAAATCCCAGCAACCACATGGTGGCTCACAACCATCCGTAACAAGATCTGGCGCCCTCTTCTGGAGTGTCTGAAGACAGCTACAGTGTACTTACATATAATAAATAAATAAATCTTTAAAAAAAAAAAAAAAGAAAGGTCAACTCAAGGGTCTACCTTAGGGTCAGGGATCTATCTATAGACCTCTGCAGCCAAGAGTACTGGCACTCATGTTGCCCCAGAGTGGCCCTGGTCATTTCTAGACCCCCATGCTTTCCTACACAGCTCCAGCTCTGCTCAGGGCTGCCCTGCCCGTCTTTCCTCCATTGAGTGTGCTATGATGGATGCTCCCATGAGTCTTTCTGTTCCTTCTTACCCACCCTGCTCAAAACAAGAAGATTCCAGCATCCATTTTATACACCCAATAGCTTTACTCATCCCCAAGGCTCTTTGAATAAACGATTGCAAACACAGTAGTTTAACTCAACAGAAACTTCTTTCACAGTTCTGCAGCCCAGAAGTCAGAAGTCAGCATCAGGAAGCAAAAATCAGGCTAGTGCTCCCTCCAGGGGATCTAGGGAGGAGCTGTCTTCTTTCTCTTCTAGCTGCTGGTGGTTGCCAGCATCCCTCAGCCACCCTGGCTTGTGGCTGCATCGCCGCACGTTGCCATGGGGGATACATGGTGTCTCTTCTTGAGTAGGCATTCCCTGACTCCAGCCTCCCTCCTAATACATTATACACATTAGCACCTAGGGCTCACCTTCACAACCCAGAATATGGCAACTCTCCACTTGTTTCCCCCCCGATCCCCTGCCCCTGACATAGTGTACCATCCACAGGTTCCAAGGATGTGAGGGCACACCTGTCTTCCTACCACACTGCATTGCAGATCCTGGATGGATGGTAATTCCATCTCCTGTAGTCTTTGGTCCTGTCCAGTCACTCACTCCAGGGCAATCATTCCCTGTGGAATTCCATAGCCCAGACCTTCTGGGAGCAAGAAGCTGACAAGAGTCTTTTCCCATCTTTGTCCTAATTCTATGTCCACACATCCCAAATTCCACTTCCAGGGGTCTTTTAGCTGCTTCAGGCTCAATTTCCTCCCAGTCTTTGAACTCCCTGCTGGCTCAGTTTTCTTCCCACTCCACATAGACACTAACTGGTTGCACACCTTGAGTTATTCTCCATGTAGCTCTCAATCAAGGCATCTTTGCAGGGCCTGTACCAGAGTCTGGATTTAGCAGACACAGACCTTCTTGCCTCCCGAGCTTGTGCTCTGAGCCCGCAGAGAAGCCCACACATTCTCACCTGCTTTCTGTCCTAGACACCTAACACTTTCTGCTCCACAGCTTCCTGTCCTTTCCAGCTCTCCCCTTCTCCTGTAGTACCATTTCTTAGAATGTCAGTGGACCGTCTCTAATCCTAAGACTTTGGGATTTGCTCTACTTTGATTGAATCACAATATCTATAGAGGGGTCTAAACATTTTTAGATTCACCCTCACAGGTAATCCCCTCCCCATCCTGCACCCATTTGAAAGTGTCTTATATTCTACAACTCAACAGGACATGCAAACCAGCAGTTCAAGTAAGAACTACTTCAGTTACGGGGCTAACCTAGACTCCAGAACCCCTGCACCCTCTGGAGATTCCAAGTTATCTTTGTGTCTGAAGGGCTAATTGCTCTGTTCTGACTGACCTGACCCCACTCATTACAAACCTCTTACTTACAGAACATGTTAAATCCCACTATGGTTTTCTGTCTATTCTAAGGTTCTGGGCTTATAATTTGGGTTAGGGCTCAATGTAAGATCACCCAAGACATGATGGGAAGAAGAAAGGGACTTTGTTCTAAATTAGTTGTAAGATGTGCCACTGTTTATCAGCATGTGCAGGGAGCTACAGGATTGGATTCTGATGTCCCTGATCCAAGGCCATGCAGGATTTAACATCTTCCCAGAAAACCCAGGAGGTTGTGCATTTCTAGAGTGCTGAAATAGTAAAAATCTGATTAGCCCCACTAAGTGATACTGAGATCAGAGTTACAAGGTAGAGAGTAGAGGAAAGGGTCTAGGGCTCATAGGTACCAACAGGCTGGAACTGATAGACTGTGAAAATCCAGAGAGAGTACCATGTAACTATACCCCACTGAGACACCATTGACCGAGGCCATGCAGAATCCACCAGTGGAAGGGACACTGATATCTCTGGAGTCTAGTGATGGTTCTTATCTGAAGGTAGCCACAGAACTAGGCATGTTGATATCAGAGTCCTGGACAGTGAGCTGTGGAGAACTGGTGGCGACTCTCGGCCCTCAGAGTCCAATCGTACTTAATGGCTCTTATGAGTGCAAGTGTGGAGGGGGGAGAGCGATCTGTAGTCATGGGTGTTTAACATGACACAGTGCTCCGGAGGGAAAAATAGACAAACAGTAACAAGACACCACTTAATTTTCTCTATCAAAAGAAACCCAGGAGGGACGACACATTTGCTGGAGGACTCCAGTAACGTAGCACCACAAAGTGGGCATCATAAAAGAGTGGAAAGGTATTGTTTCAGTTCAAGAGGCCTGAAGTCCACAATCTGCTCAAGCAGTTGCTGCTGATGCTGCTCCGTGCCTCTCTCCCAGCTTTCTGGGGCTTCGGGGAATCTTTCATACTCCTTGGCATCACTTGGATCCCCACCTCTGCTCCCACATGGCATCCTCCCTGCACGTCTTCATTTCCAGCATTCCAGTCTCCTGTATGAGTCTGTATACAATTACCCTCCAAAGGGATGTCAGCCACTGGTCGAGGGCCTGGTTTGTTATGAACTCAACTTGACTATGTTTACAAAGACCCTCTTTTCAAATAATATTGCTTTCTGAGGCTTGGAAGAAACATGAATTGGGTGGGTGGGGGCGTCATTATTCAGTCTAATAAAGAGCACTGGCAGCTAGGGGAAGCTTTCTTAACAGAAAGCTATAGCCTGTTTCCATTTTCTACACCCAAGGCAGGTTTTGTTTGATGGTGGAAGGAGCCTATTATACCCAGCAGGTGCACACAGTGACGCCTCTTCGGGTTTTTCTTCGAGTTCCACTGCTGTTCATCTGGGTGAGCACCAGGTTACTGAGCACTGAGAGCCCAAACATATCAATGGCTGTTGCACATTGATAGCCGGTTAACATTAATACCGAGGACCATGCGCTTTACCCATTACCCTATCCTATGACAGCAGAGACACATTTTGGCCAGGCAAAAAAAAATATGAGTGAGTAAACTGGGGTTGTGGACACTTTGGTGGTCATCTTTCTGGTCCCTAAATGCATAATTGAAAGGACACATTTGATAGTATCTGCATGTGGAATCCTGGGCTGAATTGCCAATGTGGCCTCATTTGAAGGCCAGTCAGTGTTTTATGTTGTATTTCTTCTTCTAGGCACCAGTGATTTGTCCCGCAGGAACAGGCACAGATTCTGGACATGAGTTGATGGGTTTTCTCTTATTGCCTTGAGGAACTCAGCCAGCACCTCTATCTGAAGGCTTACACAGGATCCCCTGAAAATGATATCCCATGTGCTGATGTCACATCAGAGATTGCGAGACACACTTCCTAGGAAATAAGGCACTTGTTAGGACCCATGACCCTGGGATTCACAGTTGTATTGGATACTGCACACCCCAAGGATAGTAGTTGGATAGCCTTGGAATGGGCTGCTGAAGGCTCCGCTAATTTGCCTGTGAGAGGGAGAGGCCGTAGGAGCGTAGGTACATCCTCGAGGTCAGAGAGTCCTACACTGCCTCCACCTGTAACCCCCTTCGGATGGGTCTGCAGAGGTATAAAATAGGTATACAAATCATTTATATATAATAAGTCATGAAGGATTTATTATAAAACAATTCTTTAGTATACTTACAATCTCACTATTTACTAAAGACAAAAGCAAATTTTCAAACTAACAAATTGTATGTGTGTTTATTTTTACATGAAAAATTAAATCTTTGCCGACTGTTTGATACCTTAGGATGTATAGTATCATCAACATTTTCCAGAACTGATCAATATTCTGGTTCTATAATTGTCAATCTCTAGAATGCTGCTTCGAATAAGTGTACAGTACAGGGAGGTAGAAGTATGTTTTGGACCAGCTTAGCATAGTGAGAAATTGGCCCATTCCAAGCCCAAATCCATGATTTATTTTTTATCTATAAAACTCAAGTTGGCAATTTTTGTTTTGCTTGTTGTTTTAAGACAGGGTTTCCTCTCTATTTGTGTGACATCCCCGGCTGTCTCGGAGTTTACTCTGAGAGAAGGCAAACCTCAAGCTCACAGAGACCCATCTACCTCTGCTTCCCGAGTGCTGGGAGTAAGAGCAAGCACCACCACCATCCAGCAAGTTAGCAACTCTTGAGTACAACATTTTAACAAAATATAACCCAAAGCTACATGCTGAGGAATGGTGATAGGAAAGTACTAGAAATCTTTGTTTTCTAAAGCCATATATTACTATACATCTACAAAGCTGGGCTGAGGTGTTTCAGCTCATCACAGCTGATGACAGCATATACAGTACAAAGTGTATGTGTGTTAGTGTGTGTATGTGTGTGTGTGTGTATGTGTGTGTGTGTTTGTGTTTGTGTATGTTCAGAACCAAGGCTGAGTTAAGTTGTACAATGCAACGTGTGTGAATGATGCTAGACGCACTTCAAATCTTTATGCATGTGAGTTTGACTTTATTTTGGGCCATTGACCATTCAGAAACTCTATACTGTTGCCCAATTTTTCACGACTCCCATACCAACTACTCAATTCCATACGAAGTTGAAATCCGTAGCTCAAGAGGCTGGGCTCTGAAATGGAAGGGAAAGTACTTGCTTAGGTTCCAGGAGGCAAGATCTCTGGCACGTTTGTAATTGTAATCCTCCAATTTCAGGAGGTTGAAGCAGAACAGTCAGAACTCCAGGGCAGTCTCAGCTGCACAGATGCAATACTGCCTCAAGCTTAGGTAAGCAACCAATAGTGGGAGGTAGAGCCACACCCAAGAAGGCATACAGGGAGCGGGGGAAGTTACCATATAGAAAGGAACCTGGCATTCCTCATCAGAAAACCAAATTAAAGAGAGAGGAGAGAGAGAGAGAGAGAGAGAGAGAGAGAGAGAGAGAGAGAGAGAGAGAGAGAGAGAGAAAGAGAGAGAGAGATTTCACTCTAGGTTACTGTCTCTAAAGAGTCACACATTGATGTGTGCTCAGAAGAAAGAGTGTGTTGCTTTGGGAACTACATGTTGGTAGCAGACATCATTTCCTGTCCAGATGATGCACTTATGGGACTCTGCATCTCATTATCACAAATCTGGATTCTGCAGGAGTGAACAATCTGGTCCCTTAAGATTCTGGTTCAGAAGGTCTCATGTAGTAGCTCAGGGTAAGGGAATCTAGCACAGGTCTGGAGGATGGAAATGGTGGGCAGTTATGGTCCCAGACACAGCATCAAGGATACGCAGGTCTGGAGGATGGAAATGATGGGCAGTTATGGTCCCAGACACAGCATCAAGGATACGCAGGTCTGGAGGATGGAAATGATGGGCAGTTATGGTCCCAGACACAACATCAAGGATGAGGTTTCAGCTCAGGCCTCTAGCAACTCAGAAGTGCAACCCATGGGAGATAAAAAAGTGAATTTCAATTTCAAATACATACAGTTGTTATTGTTTGTTATCTGTCTCTGCTGCTGATCCCCCCCCGCCCGTGTATGTGATGTGTATATGTGGGGTACATGGTGTGCCATGGTGGTGTATGTGTAGAGATCAGAGAACAGAAGAACAGATTTGTGAAATCCCATTGTCTCCTTCCATGTTTGGATCTTAGATTGAACTCTCTGTGGAGACTGAATCTAGTTTGTCAGGCTTGTGGGACAAGTGCCTTTACTTGCTGAGCTGTCTTGCTGGCCCCTTAAAAATGAGCTTCAATTTTGTCAAGGGCTTCTTTGTCTTAGATACTTGCTGTGATAAGACATACAACCAAGAAAACTTGCAGAAGAATGGGTTTATTTGGGGCTTAAAGTTTCGGAGGGTTAGAGTCTGTGCCCATGGAGAGGAACGTGACAGGAGGCAGGAGGCAGGTGTGCATGGTGCTAGAGCAGTAGTTGAGGGCTTACATCAGGATGCACAAGCACGAGAGAGAGAGAGAGAGAGAGAGAGAGAGAGAGAGAGAGAGAGAGAGAGAGAGAGAGAGAGAGAGAGAGACGTGTTTGAAACATTAAAGCAGTCGTTTTCAGTCTGTTGGTCATGACTCACTTGGGGGCTGAACGATCCTTTCACAGGATCAAATATCTGATACCAGATATTTACATTACAGTTCATAACAGTAGCAAAATTACAGTTACAAAATAATGTTATGGTCCGGTTCACCACAACATGAGAAACTATATTAAAGGGTCACAGCATTAGGAAGGTTGAGAACCTCTGCCTTAAAGCTTGCCTCCAGTGACACAGCTCTTCCAATCAGGCCACACTTCCTAATTGTTCCCAAACAGTTGCTCCAACAAGAAACCAAGCATGCAAATATATGGCCGTTGGAGGGCAGGGGAGCATTTTCATTCAAACCACCACAATCAGGATGATAAACGAACTCTTAACCTGTGGCCTACTAATATCATATTTAACATTATATTTTAATTTTTCCCTACAACGGACCCCTGTTTCTTCTAGATGTGTCATATTTCTCCCGTAGCCATGAACATCTACATCAGGGCAGTTCTGGTGCTGGTGCTGTCGCTGGTGGGTTCAGTCTAGTATTTTGCTCCCTAGAAGGTGCTGGGTTTGAGCATCAGCTCTTTCGGTTACATCCGAGGAGAATAATAGGATAATGATAGATCTTCAGTCTGTCTCCCTTGTCCAGGGTTGATGGGTGCTGGTCTTGATTGTTTTCATGAACCTAGACATTGCCTTTGTCAGAGCAGCACTAAGCATTCCCTCTAGAAGGCGGTCCAGAGCTGGACCTGAGTTGCTGTGCAGGGAGAGTATCAGATGGAAAAATCTTCTTGCTTCCTAAATTCCCACCCTCACCCTCACTGTTTAGTGTTCTTAGGAGAGGTGGGGAGGAGGGACTGGCTGGAAATAGGTTTAGGGACTAGACTGAAACTTGTCTGTTTTAGTTCAAAATTATTTTATCACAGTAACTAATTATACTAAATAAATATGATTACACTTTGTGTGATCAGCAGAAACAGTGATCCGAATCAAGATTATGCCACTACGAAATAGAGAGTGGCCACTGCCCCCTCAGTTGCACCAACTCATAGTCTTTTAATACAACAGCAGATATTAGACAGCGCCTAGCTTCTTCATTATGTTAGCCAAAGATGATAACATTAACAAGATTAAATGTGATTTATTTTTCCCAATCTTTTTTTTTTCTGGTGGAACTTTTTTGGGACTGAACTCAAGGCCTTGTGAATACTAGGCATGTGCTTTATCATTTAGCCACATTTGTTCTCTCTCTCTCTCTCTCTCTCTCTCTGAAACAAAACAAAAAAAAACCAAACCAAAACAAAAATAAATCAAAACAAACGAATGAGTAACACCAACAAAAAAACTCAATGAGACAGAAAATACCCAAACAAACCAAACCAAAAAGACAAAAGCCATAGAGTCTGTTTTTGTGTTGTCCAAGCTACTCCAGCTCATGGGGCCTGCCCTGGAGTGTGGCTCCCACACCCACTGTCATTCCAAGATTCCGGAGAAACCTATGCAACCCCCTGCCCCAGCTGGAATCAATTGAAAAGATCTTGGTAAGAGCTATCCTTCTGTACAGGTGAACATTGTGTCCCTTCCTGTTCTCCGTACTGAGATGTTGTTGGTTTGAACCAGTGCAGGCCTTGTATGTGAACCCAGAGCTTGCCATTTTGACACCTTTCCTGAGCCAGGGTTACAGATGTGAGTGCAAATTTTGACCTGGGCGCTAAGGAGTCACAGTCAGGTCTCCATGCTTACACAGCAAGAACTTTACTCCCAGAGCCAACTCCTCGGCTCTCTGGGATTCACTCCTTACTGTAGTGAAATTATACGGCATTTCTGTTAGTTGTTTTATTTAAATAACTATCAATTTTATTTATTTGAACTTGTGACGATGATTGCACACCCTGTCTGAAAGAGAGAAACACTTTTGATTTAGTCTATTTGTCATTCTTAGAAATGAAGTTCTTGTGATCTTTAAATTGTTCAGAGTCCAGAAAGAAAATCATCCATTTATCAGCTACTGAAAAACCATCCACAATGCCCTTGGACATAGGCAACCAACAATACTATTAGTAGAGGGAAATGTTTCTTAAACACTGGTAAATCCTCCTCCTCTAACAGCGTAGTGTAATCCCCTTAGCAATTCCAGCAGGAAGCCGCTTGCTGTTGGTTTTTTCTTATAAGACCTGGAGAGGTTGCCTGACTCACCCAAGGCTTTTGCCACTTGTAGAATCTAGATTTATACCTTATTTTATTTATGTAAGCATTTTGAAGATTATGTGTTGTGTTTTTTGGCTCTGTGTGTGTGTGTGTGTGTGTGCTTTGTGCCTGTGAGGTCAGAAGAGGGCATCTCATCTTTGGAACTGGAGTTTCATGTGGTTGTGAGACATCACGTGGGTGCTGGGACCTGAAACCTGCTCCTCTGAAAGAGCAGTAAATGTGCTTAATCACTGACTCATCTCTCCCACGCCATACCTAGTTTTATAATAAGATATATCTGGGAGGATATATTATTTAAATATAGTTAGTGGCAAAAATCAAAAGAAGAAACTTTAAAAAGACCGGAAGTCTTGTTAATTTTGTAGATCTGGGAACTCTGAGCATTTGCCTTTTTTCCATTCGAAAAGTCACCAACCTTCCATTCTCCTTACGTAGATCTCATTTTTAGCACGAGGAAACTGCTCTGGGCTTTTTGAGACTTGAGTGTAAACATCTTAGTCTATACACTAAGATATCAATTAAAATTGCCCTTCATCTCTCTTATCAAAGAGTCAAATTCTGGCTCAGAAACCTCTTCTCTGTGACTTCATTGCTGTCTGGATCTTGCAGAGAATGGTAGGGGAGATGTGCTCAGAAAACACTGCCTTTTCTTTGGCACTGTTGGTAAACCAAAGTGTGATACCATCTGGGTTCGCCATGCCACTCGGGAAGAGGAGATCAGAGCCCTTCCCAATCCTTAGAGATCTGGAGACCCTGAAGACTCCTGTGACTGCGAATCCTTCTTGTTTCTCTCCCCGTGCTGTAACCTCTCTCAGTAGCCTTCGGCTCTCCTCTTACTCCAGCTAGGGTGGAGAGGGCAGTGGGGATGAGAGCAAAGTCAAGACAGGAAATCACACTGGGAAGAGGCGAATCCATTATTCCTTTCTTGCACAGCCCACTCGGGGGTGTGGAGGGTGCAGATTTGGTTGAGTCAGGGCTTTTGGAGTTCATAATAATGGATTCTGATCTTTATTTATTCCTGCAACAACAGGAGTTTCTATAATAGATCTTAAAAACAGGTAATGCCATTTAGACTGGCATCTCAATCTTGGCTCTGTGCTACACAGGGAGAATGCCCCACCTCTTCTGGCTCCAGCTTTATATGAAAAACAAATGCTATGAATTTCACATTGCTCAAAGTGCCCTGTGAGGAGGCAAAAATCATTTTCTGTTAGGGACCTGGTGGCACGGTCCTATGTTGTACCCATTCTGTATGGGACCAAAGTCACACTTTATCCTTTCTGTCCATGTAATATAGATTAAGCTGTGGGCAGGGGAGCTAGGGAGAAATACGCTTATTTATTGGGGTTCATCTTTTTGGAGAGCTATAGGCCAACACTGTCCTTGGTTGTTTTTACCACGTCTCCCTGCTTTGACTCAGCCCTACTTGGTTCTAGTTACGGAAAATATAATTAACATCTTTGTGTTTAAGGCGTTTTGCTTCAAAATGAAGGGGTATACCAACAGTTATGGCACTGAAATCATTAAAATCATGCAAATGCTTAAAGTGTGTAGGCCTGGGAGATTATAGTTTCATTAGAGAAAAGGCTATAAAGTTAGACCTAGGTAATTACCTTTCCCATTAATGCTAGAAAATTCTGTGCTCCACTGAGAAGTGATGGCGGTGCATCGTGCCTCCTGTGCCTTCTCATGCAAGCTGCAGGAGCCTTTATTTCATCAGCACAAACTACAAGGTAACGGCCGCAGCTTTCCAGGTGTACTCTGCAAATTGGGGTTTAAATGTGGAACACATCAAATTAAAATTCAATATTAATTATTTTGTCTTGCTAGGAGTCTGAGTGGTTTAAAGCAGCAAGGGTAATTGTCTAATTCATTGTGTGTGTCTACAGAGAACTTAATCATTATGTCAGCTTCCTAATAAAAGGTTATTATAGAAACAAAGATCCCAGTTTTACATATGGTAGGCAAGGGAGGATTCGAAGAGTCGGTCTCTAAGGTAGACTTGAGGATCTTGACAAATGATGCCCATGCTGTGATCAGATACTTAACAAGAAATCTCGTTATTAACTAGGCCTGTACAGATAATTAGCACTGGAGATTCAAATTTTAAATCTGGCCCGAGATGTATCATTTATCAAAAGCCTTAGCTTGCTGTCAAAGTCCGATAATAAGGTAGTGTTATTGATGAATTGAGATTAAGAGCAGATTGAAGAGAAAATTAGGCCACTGGTTGGCCTGAAAGGTCTGATTTCAATATTTACAGTACTAATTTGGTATTATTTTGGTAAATGAATGTGGTCCCCAGTGCTAAATGGTATAAAAGCATAAACTATGCATCGTTATTCGAACAGGAAGAGCATTGTTTACTGTGTATCGGATTTTGCAGCACTAGCACTCTGGTTAATAGGCTGCTTTATAAGATGAGTGTACCTGTTTTTTTATTGTGCGCATTTATTATAACCCATTCAGCACCCAGGGCTTTTAGGGGAAATTAGAAAATGTAGCCTCTTTACATTAAAAATGATATTACATTAGACTCATTGCTGCCGAGCCTGTCTTCCTGATTTAACTTACTCTTGTTTATCTCTTGGCATTGTCTTCCACACGTTCTTGCCACTGGATTTCAGCTAACTACCATTCCAGAGATTTGAGCTACATAAAATGAGCAATCTTTTTTTTAATGATCCCTGGTAGCATTTCATTGCAAGCAATCTTCAGGGTGGGGGAAGGAAGGCTCTGTATAATAAACTGGCTCTCTCTAGTGTCTCTCGGCTTTGAAGCACATTCTGAGTACACTTATGTGACCCTTAGCAAGCTAAATCTTTTTGATGCATGTAATAAAATGTTGTTTGGGGCAATAGCTGATTTCCAAAATTATATTAGGCATAACACAAGGCTTTTGTGGCAAATTGTCTCCCTATTTTTTTTTCTTGCTTCAGCTCACAAATGGGATTGGGAAGGTGTTGGAGTGTTTTATTATTGTGTCTCACATCAGGTATAGAGAATACACCGCACCGTAATCTATCTGTACGTAGCTGATAGCACATGAAATAGTAAAGCTGGTAAGACTGCCGGGGTCCGGAAAATTGTTCGAAAATCCCTTGTCACGTGTTCCTGGCAGCGGCCTCTCTTCTCCGGTCTCCAGCTGTCCAGCGGGGTGTGCCAAGTCACAGCAGGACCTGAGGACTGTTTGCATTGCAGTGGCACCGAGCTTTGTTGGGTTGTTCTCTGTACACTGTGCGCTTGCAGACAAGTAGGCTTTCCGAGACTCAGCAGGAGCCTGCCAGGGTTTGTGCTGAGGTGGTTAGCTGGTGGGCAAATTGCTATTATTCAGAACTGCGTGGCAGAGGAGAATGGATTGCACTACGCTTTCTAGCCCGTAATGCTGACCAATGGCGGACCTGCGTTGCAGCTAACCTTTCTTTCTGACTCTTATCTGAGATGTAGATTTGGCTCTTTCTCGGAAGGGAAAAGAAGCCTCTTAGATTGTTCCCTTCAACCTCCAGCTGCATTTTCCCAATCTACTCTCCATTTTGAATCAGCAACACTCCTTCTATCCCCCCCCCCCCCCATCTCCCAAGATAACACGGGTTTAGCATTCTGCTTTTAGGGAAAAAAATATTTGGTGCTTCAGCTGTTCTGGTGAATGTAGACTACTGACTAATGGGTAGTTATTCCACTTTATTGCTTTCTACAGGCAAAACTCAAACAAAAGGAATTGGATTTTGCTAATAGCCATGAACAGCTCTGGCACTCTCTGACATTCGTAAGGGTAATCATAATGCCACACAGGAGCCGGACCAGACGCTTTTCAAAGCACTTTCACACATGTCATCGTGCTTGATTCTCGTGTATGGCCCTGGCAGGGAGGGGTCACAGTGCTCATGCCATAGCTGAGACGAACAGAAGAAGAAAGGGTTACAGGACGAGCCTGTGGCAGAGGTGCCATCATTCTGTCCATTGAACTTTTGGTCTTTTAGTCCTTTATTCTTTACAAAAATCTCTCTTTCTTATGAAAGTTTACAGGAACATTGACAGTTCAGGGTCCTCCTCCTGACACTTTTAGAGCTGTGTAAAAAAGCAAAGAGGCTAGAATGTGTGTGGCAACTGGATGGTATATTTGACTTCCCTGGGAGGCTTAGCTGCCTCCGTGTGTACATTCCAGGAATGTTCTTTGCTGGGCATTCCTGCAGGGCCCGTGGAGATGCTTCAGGATGCTGTCCTGTGCTCTGTTTTAGAGTCATCTGCCAACTCCTGCAGTTGAAAATGGTGCCTGGATATCAAGAAGATCACTTAAAAACAAAACAAAAACCCCATTCAGGAAAGGTGCTGGCAGAGGCCTTGGAGAAGGCAGGATAGAACTCAAGAGTTTTCTTCTACGGTGTCAACACCACTAACTTAGTGGCTTTCTGACCACTGAAAAATTCTCCCCAACCTATTTTATGTCAAGAATGCATTGATCTGTGCTGTGTCTATTAGGGAGCCTTAGAGAGGGAAAGATGAGGGAGAGCTCACACCTCATGGGACCATGGCCACCCTCCCTGCAAGCCTCAACCTTGTGAACGGCACTTGCATAGAGTAGGGCAAAAGTATTATTTTCTTCTGTTTCAAATAGGATAAGGAAGTAATCACGAATAAATTACACGTGCTTGTAGTAGAGGCTGGCGTATGCCAAGAAGAAAGTGACCACAGTGTGTGAACAGGAATATGTATTTTGTATTGTTGCTTCCGGGTGTTAGAGCTGTGTCCTCTGTGCCCAGCCTTTCTGCCCTCTGTTTGAGCCTCTGCTGAAGGAAGGCATGCGGTTGTTGTGTTCTGAGCTGGAGAGAGGAGAGGAGAAGAGAGGAGAGGAGAGGAGAGGAGAGGAGAGGAGAGGAGAGGAGAGGAGAGGAGAGGAGAGGAGAGGAGAGGAGAGGAGAGGAGAGGAGACAGGAGGGGAGGGGAAAGGAAGAAGGAGATTTGAAGAGAAAGCAGGCAAATTAGTTATTTAATTCGAAAAGCAGAATCTCAGCATAGAAAGCATTTATATAACCAGCAGGAAAGATGACCAAGAGTTGACTGTTTTGGCATATGTTTTGCCGAGGTATTTCTTCCTTATTAGTATGTCTAACACATGATAGTATGCTGGTTAAAGGACGTGGACATTTTCCGTGTTGTCATGAAGACACTTTCTATCCGGCAGTGAGCTTTACTGTTTGAGAGCGCTGTGGTCGGGGTCGGGGTACTAATGCTTTTATAGCAAATGTTTGAAATAAGAAGCGATCATGTCTGTGTGCTATTACCATCTCAAAAAACCATTTTAAAGATAGATGTGGAAAACAAAGAAGAAAAGCATGGACAGTATTTACAAAACGGCGTCCTCAGACAACCCTTTCTCCCAAGATGAACGACTGGGCACACACTTGGCACCATACATCACTTTTTATAATTATAATGGAGACAGCTGCTTCGTCTTCTAATGTGTCAAACTAACTTCAACATCTGCATCAGAGAACACACCTAAGTGCTGAAGAGGTAATTGTGGCTTTATCATAAGTTAATTTTCCTTTATGATTTGAAACAAGAATTTTGTTTTTGACACCCAAAGGCTTTTGTTCAAACAAGTCATTTCCTTAAAATGTAAATTAAGCAGGGTACCTTTTAAGGGCCCAGACATGCTCAGTCATTTACAAAACTCTTATCAGAAAAATTATTATTTTTAAAGTTGGGCCAATCAAGTTCATATTGCACTACAGATCTTGGAGATATTGGACCTTGGCTGATGTCTGGGTATATTTTCACCCATCTCCCCATTCGCAGCCTGCATGGTTCATTTATCCTTATTGTGTATTGTTTATTGAAAGCGGACTGCCCTTAAGTCACAGGGGTCACACATTGCTTTTTTGTTTTCTTGTTGTTTGTACTATCTTCTTGGTTTGTGATGTCTTCATACAAACACAAAGCACAGAAGCCCCGCACACGTTTGCTTCCACAAACGGATTGATCAGTGTGCAAAAAGTGCCAGTGCATCTCTCTGCTCCACTGGAACCCAAAGGAGCCAAGCTGAAGCTGTTCCACTTAGGCCGTGATTCACTGCATCGGGTTACGAAGTCACTGTCCACCTGTTACCAATAGGGGTCTCCAGTGTACCACAGAACTCGCTGTATTCCTCCAGTATGATTATTTACAGTATGCAATACACGGAGACAGAACCAAAGGGGCAGAACAGATTTATATGGGCCGGGACTGATCTTGGATTTACTCAAGGAGTGAAAGGGTGACGTCACAAGTTAGAAGTGATGAGGTGAAGCAAAGGCACATGTAGGTTTGGTGTGAGAACACACCTTTAACCCAATGGTGCAGGCACAGTCTTTCTGTGCCCTGGCTGGGAGAAAAGCCAATCTAGCCTGCTACAGTGGCGTTCACAGACAGCTAAATGTGTGTCTTTGCTTAAAGGGAGCAACTAGAAAAAAAGAGTGAGTGGATTTTTCTGTCCTTCCTAGACTCTTTTGAGAATGGTTTAAACCATCATACCTGAAAATAATTTGTAATAGTTTTTTTTATGAAGTTATATATTTTTGAGGGAAATTTGCTTATGCGCTGACACTTCTTCCCACTGTTCCAGGTAATGCAATAAGAAACTCTAGACAAGAGCCGTTGTGATTTATCAAACTGAAGTTTAGGTCGTGTTTATAAAGATCAACATAGATTCGCAATATATGAAGTATGTCATAACACACTTTTTATTTGAACGCCATGACATTCCTCTGGTCCATCCATTGTAGGAAAAATAATTTTTCAAACCCTTAGGTAACACCTGAGGGCATTTCTGGAGTTTTAGGGCAGATTAATTTCCACAGAAAGGGAAACCAGTGTCTGCAATGCCTTTTCGTTATTTATTTGCTCCACAAATATTTACGTGATGCCTTAAGAAGTTGCTTACTGCCTAAAGGAAAACAGCTGTTGTTGGGGGGGGGCTGGTAAATGGATTAAAACATTGTAATGGGAAACAGACTGGAGTGGGAGCTGGCACTCAGGCAAAAGTAAGATTCTGTGAGGAGTAGATTAAAACACCAATTCTGAGGCAGGGGGTGGAGTGTGATCAGACACCAACCACATAGGCCTTTGGGGTGAGTCGTGAATGAATCCAGGATTGTGAATGCCTAGTGGTGCTGAGAAGAAGCCTGTGTTGTGGTGGAGACTTGGAGGCTGCTTACGGAATGACAGGCTATAGACAGAAACAGGGTGAGGCCTGTAAGCTGTGCTGGCTCATTCTTCAGTAGAAAGGATGAGATGTGGAGACTAAAGACTGTTGTGATTAAGGCGGATTGAATTTAGAGTCATGAGGTGCTAAAAGGAAAGGAAGCCAAAACCAAACTACTAACTTCTAGAAATGGGCCAACCAGACCCACTGGGATTGTCAAGATGTCCTCATTAGGGGAAGCCATGTGGCTGTGTAAGAACACATTTAATAAAAATCCATGTGACCAACCTGTCCACTGTGGTGATTTCAGCTTTCACATGTAGGTAGGGACATCTCATTCCCCTTGGGCTCAGGAACAGGACAGTGCTTGCAGCCTCTCAGTGAGTCTAACAGTGAGAGAAATTTCAAGTCAACCTCTTCCATGTTCCCTGGGGTAATTCCTTGCCTATGAGAACTTGTGTTTGAAGAAGTTAAGCTGTCCATGAGCTAGCTCCTAAGGATCTTTTGGATCAAAGTGTGTGAGAAGACACATTCAAGCATGTGCCACAAGACAAAGGAATTTGGATGAGTTCTTGTGTTACAGGAAACACCCTTAATGGCACAAGAAGGGATCTAATTGTGTGAGAAAGATTTCACATGATCATGGAAAAGACCCGACCAAATGAAGGCATGATTCAACATTCAGAAAAAATAACACTGGCAAGATGTGAAAACAAGATTATGATATTACAGAGGACATTTTTGGAAGAGTCTAAGTGTTCAGAGATCAACTGAAGAGACAACAAAAGTCATGGAAGAGTCTAAGGGTTCAGTCATCAACTGAATAAACACAACAGAAGTGTGTTTGGGCATAGCTGTCATTTCATATGTAACTTTCTTTCCGAGAATCTTTTGATTCAGTCAAAATCTAGTTGATTTACACAGGAAAATGGTGGGTATGGGCTGATAACTTCTAACTTGGGGGATTATAGAAGGCTTCCTGGCAGAGGTAATACTTGGGCCCCTACTATAAATGGTGAATTGTAGTTGAATTTTTACTTATTTATTTCAATCTATGTGTGGGGCTGGGTGGGTGTGAGTGCGGGTGGGTGGACATGAATCTGTTCTCTTCTTCCCTCTTTGTGGATTCCAGAGTTGGGACTTGGAAGGTCCTGGCAACAAGCACTATTACCTGGTTCACCATTTGCTGGTCCTGAATTTTGGTTTTGTAGGTAGAGAGTGAAAAAGGAACACTGACTTAGAGGGTTGGTTTATCAGAAGATAATCAGAACCATGGAGACTCCGTGGTATTGGCAGGGTTTTCAGGGTCAGAGAAAACTGGCTTGGGTAGATAGTTAGATAACAGCAGAGAAGACAAGTCCAACACCACAGTGGCCAGGTGCCTGCTATTATTCTGTGACATCTCGAGATTCCTGTGGGCTCAGATGATGAAAGACATCACACAAAAAAAAAATGGCAAAAGGAACTAATAAATGGAACCCAAAATCTATTAACCTTTCAAGTTGTAAAATTGGCAAGTGGAATTGGAACAGCCCTTAAAGGGGACACAGGGCGTTTAGTGTACTCGGGAAAAGAAAAGTCAAAGGGAATTTTGAAAATGGAGCATTGTGCATACAAGACAGGAAGTGATCAAGAATTATAAGGTAGAACGTGAATCAAGAATATGTTATATCAGTTCTAATGGATGTAATTTGGAACGTTGGGGCCAAATAGGAGAGAGATTTGGAAAAAGACTTTCTCTATAGCAACCCCAAATTCTTTACTTTTAGGTACAACAAAGGCAAACCATTCACAACTCTTAGGCAAACATTTCCATAGGAAGCATGGATCTAGAGCTAAAGTCGCAGTTCAACTGGTTTTACTCACCATGGACCGTGAGCATTCTGGTTTATTTTGAACATTCATTATTGTGTTTCATTTGGGGTTGGGAACTGAAGGACAGAAAAAACATGGTGTGCTCGACTGAGCTATCATCGTAGACAAAGTATATTATGAAAAATGATTTAAAGCATAGAAGATAGGCCCTCTGGAAGAACATCATAGTCTTGATGACGAAAGGACCCAGAGGAAAGAGAATCTGAGACATTCTGATGCCACTCTTTGGGAAGGTGTTTGAGGAAGCCAGGGACTAATTTCCCTTTGGTTTGTATTTGGTTAGATTTGGACTAGAAATATCTTCAAATTGCTGAATTACAGATACTGGGGCTCCTTTAAAGGATGATGCTTTGGCTGGTCAAGATAGATCTTAGTCGTAAGATACTCTGGACCCAGGATATCACCTGGGCGTTAGAGTACATCACCTCAGCCTTGTCTGTTCCTCATGGGAACTTTGTGCCTACCTCTCTGAGCAGTCACTTGATGTGTGTGTGTGTATAAATGTGTATATATATATAATGTATATATATATATATATATATATATATATATCCATTAGTAGGATGGAGATGAAAAAGATGTTGCATCTTAGAGGATTTTGTGGGGTTAAATATATCAACTAAGTGAGAGTACTCAGCTAATTCTGGAACACAGTTGTGTAAATGCTTCCTAATGATTACCTCTTATTACTATGACTGGAGCATAATTGGCGCTCATTGAATATCTATTGATTGATTAGCTTGGCTAGTACTTCCAGCTTTCTAGATGTTGCAAAAGAAAGCAACCTTCGCCTTCTCTCTGTAGTTAGAGCCTTGCTTGGATTATACACTATGCCAGCATCTAGCCTTTCTTAAACAGGCCTATCATAGATTTGCACAAAGAGATGAAAATAAATAACAGGATGTGGTGACAGCTCAGAGTGGAAACAGATTCAGGTTCTGAAGGTACAGAATACACTCTGAGGGACCGCTCTGTATTCTGATGACCAAACAAGCAAAGATACAGATGTGCCAAAGCTTAGGGAGCCCAGCTTCATGGTCTGGGACAATGCACAGTGGTTGATGAGTTAGTTCTAGAGGCTTCTGAATTTTAATGATGCCGGAGATGATATTGTGTGTCCTTCAGCTTGTTAGAGTGGCACCGGCACTCCATAAATCATAATACCTGTGTATTGTAAAATCAATAGCAAAGTGCTATTTCAGCGCTAACCCCTAATAAGTTTCTCCCTGCTCTGACGGCTTAAACTTCGCTGTAATGCCGTTGGACCTGTAGGTTAGGATCAAAACATGCTTAATTTATTTTGTAATAGAGACTTTTCACTAATGAAGGACCGATTAGTTAAGCTTTGGTTGCCACTCTAGTGATCAGTTGGCAGAACAGCCTCTGCAATTAAACTCGTGTATCTCTGTCCTGAAGCAAAAAAGCAGGCTTAAACAGTCAATAAATGTTAATCCAGTCGCAACCTGTCTCTGCCTTTGAAGACTGCCCATGAGGGCTCTCCCCCCACACCTTCACATCACATTTTTTCCCATCTTCTTTTAAATGCGGTGGTCCCCATGGAGTCGGGATGGGGCATACATGACCTCCCACAGTTCAGTAATAAGATCTGGCATGCTAACAACATTGTCTACAGATCTGTCATCTATAGGTCTGTCCATCTTTCCCCTCCCTCACCTCCTTGGCTCTTTATCCAAGGTTAACAACCGAGCCCATGGGTCTCTGGATGAAACTGGGGACATATGTTGTGTGTTGCTGGGACACTCTGTGGCCTCTTGTGCTCCCACTGCACTCAGGTGTGGAGGGCAGGTCCGGGAGAGCCTTCAGTGACTTTATTATCTTGAATGTGGGTTGTCATCATTACTGTTGAGTGCTGGCAAGAAAGCCCTCACAGCAGAGCCAGCAACCAAGGAATTTTTCAGAGTAATTCTCAAGTTGAAAAGGCAGGTGGGGGACGGACAGGAAAAGTAAGGAGAAAAACCCTTCTTGATTCAAAACTATTTAATAACATCCAAATTCACTGTGTCTTCAGATAATCTTCCAGGTATCTCTCCGCACCACGTATGTGAGAGAAGGTAGGATAGGTAGTTAGGCAGGAGAGAGGCTGATAAAGGCTGTGGCCCACAGAATTGTGGGTGGATGAAAGAACGCCCAGAAAACGCGAATGTCTTTCAGTGTGTCCAGGACCACATACTTTGGAAATCTAGTGACACTTGTTTATGTCTTTCCTCTGCTTAGGGGCTTGCTTTTTCCAGGACAAGCAAGAATCCATTTTACATCTGATGATTTAGCCTTTGTACCTGAGTAAAGATGCCAGGAGGTAAAACATCTGGGTATCAGTTACATTTCCATGAGTCACTGCAGAGGGAGGTAGCCTCTCTCTCTAATATATAAATATAAATATAAATATATATATATAGTATGTGTGTGTGTGTGTGTGTGTGTGTGTGTGTGTGTGTATAAAACAAAATACTAACCAGAGAGCTTTAGCATTTAGCTTGCCACTAACCTGAGTTTTGTAGATCTGTTGTTTGACTAGCGCTTAGCACATTAGGGTTTATGGTACAATTTTATCACTTAAGTAGGGCAACAAGCTACTTGGCAGAGTCTTCTGAAACACGAAACCTCTTTACACTGGGTTTAATACCAGAATGAAAAGATCTGACTTAAAACTGATAACCGTGGAATAGGCTGGAATCAGTCCTGTCCTTAGGAGCTCTCGATGACAGAGGAACCTTTTGAGACTCACTAGATTTTCAGAGAAGATCATTTTGTAGACTATGCACAAATGCATTAACCCGACCCTAATGATGGCACATGCGCGTGTGTGTGTGTCCGAGTGCGCACACACACACACCCTCTCTTACTATGTACTCTCTACTGAGCCAAGTGCAAAGAAAACCATGAAAAACAGGACAGTCTTGGTCCTGTGTTTCCTGATGAGAAATTTAATGTGTGCAAAGAAATAAAGTAAAAGAAAAAATCAAACACAAATATATTGATCATGAGCTCTGAAAGCGAAAAGTAATTAGCATTACTCAAGTAATTTATGACCCTAATAGGTGTTGAGTCATGTGTGGCAGGTTCTTCAGACATTCTGTCAAAAAGCAATTGTCAAGAAAATTAAAGGCGCTCGGCTCTACAATTTTATAATTATGGTTTTCCCCTCTAGAATGTAAGATGATTCCAATTTTTCTGAATATAGACATCAGAACCAACCAAGGACATATAGGACACTTATCTAGGCTTTGTTGCCTCATTTGACACTGTTCATGTCTTTCTGTGAGCGCATCATTTGATGAGTGATTTAAAAGTAACCCAGCCATGAATCCTTTAACTAAAAAAGAGAAGCATTTAACTATACATGTTCTGTCTTTTAAGTCTGGATTTTGGTAAAGCAGAGTTTTCTGAGCAGGTCCAGATGGGCAGATGAGTGCAAACACACATATAAAGCGCCTTAATTAGTGAGTGCCGCCGGTAGCCAGAGAGGCAGGGAAGTCAAGGCTGATGCCTCTGGGAACTTGGAAGCAGAACTGATCCCGTCAAGTACTCAGTGAAAGTCAGCACCCAGCAAAAGTTCTTGAGCACAAATTGAAGAAGCAAGAAGTATAAGCAGGACATCCTAAAACCCATCTATCTGGGAGCCAATGGAAAGTTGTTGTCCAGGAAGTAGGGTGTGCGCGCTAGGAATTCTAGAGGGTCCAAACTATTCAACAGCTCTGGTTAGTATTAAAAAAAAAAAAATCTTCCAGTCTTCTAGGTTTTGCATCTCTTGGGCATTACCAAACAGCCACAAACTGGTAGCAGCCAGCTTGGGAGTTAAGGGTTGGGAATCAGCTGGAATGGAGAGAAAGAAATCAATAGCACATCAGAGCTGTTTAACATTTCTTTGTTAAGCTTTGCAGTCTAACAAATACTTTACAGCTTCTTTGTTCCGGTTGCCTGGTTCCCCAAGAGCAAACCAGAAGGGATGGATCTCTACTCTCAAAAACTTAGCTGCTTTCTCTAACCAATCACAGAGCATTAAAAGCATGCCGTTTCCCCTGCAGGCTCTAATCTATGAAGGCAAAAATCCTGGACCTTCTCCAGCAACATGCTCCTTACTGCTGTTTATTTGTTGACGATACACATGCCCCTCCCACCATGTTAGAAGAACGGCGAATGTTGAGATGGAAAAGGAGAGTGAGTGGTACCAAGGTAGGAGTCTTGCCATCTTGCTTTTCCCCCACTGCCTCCTCCCATTCCAGGGAGGAGTCCTCCATTCATCTAACACGCTAGGTGCTCCCAAATTCTCTTTTTGTCTTTCCTCTCAGTATACTTCTGACCGAAGGACAGAGGTGACCTCAGGCAACGCTGGCCTCCAATGCAACAAGCACAACTTTGTCTGTGGATAGTTTATAGCTCGGTGGTGGGTTGCGAAGGCACAGAGAAGGGTCCTGATAGGGTGTGAGCAATGCTCCTCAGGAAACCAGTGACCCTCGCCTCTTTGTAAAAGGCTCACATAGCTCACTGAGTAAGGTTTCTGAAACGTTTAATTGTTGAATTTTAGTTGAATGAAGCCGGCCTGACAGTTCCCTTGGCAAGGCTCCTTAACATTCCCCTGAGTCTTTACCCAGGGAGGCATCCATGGCTGCAGTCCATCCTGGTGCTCAACTGCACTGGCAGTGCGTTGCCACCGCCACCATTTTCTAGAAGGTTCTGCTCAATGCAGTGGTACAAGTCTGTAATCCCAGCAATCTGGAGGCAGAGGCAGGAGGACCCAGAGCTCCAGGTGGGGCCAGGGTTACAGAATGAAACCCTGTCTGAATTCTTCCTCTCCTCCCACTAAAATGAGAAAGTCCTGGCGACAAGAGGGAAGGGTAATTGGAGAGTTATTGTAGAGAGAAGCAGAGGAAACGACCAGGCAATAGTCTCACAGTAAAACAACTTAAGGAGGGGAAAGAAAGTTGACTGGACAGTAAAAAAATGACAACAGGAAAAGCAGGGTCTTTGGAGTCTGACGCGGTGCCTCTGAGTATCTGCATTGCCAATTAACCCCGGGACTGGGTAATCTCACCCTCCCAGAGCCTCCTTTTCATGGGGTTGCTGTGAATTTTTATTGAGGAGCCACATAGAAAACACTGAAACCCCTGCAGGTCCGGGAGCCACAGCTGCGGCTCCAGACACTCTGCTCTCCCCAGCCTGATTCTTGTTTTTTGTTTGTTTGTTTGTTTGTTTGAGCTTTCTTTTTTTTTTCCCTAAATTCATATCCTCCTGATGCTTTCTGCTTGACGGTATAACAGGAGCTAGGAGTATAGTTCAGTGGTAGAGTGGTCGTCTGGCTGCACGAGGCTCTACGTCCAACTTTCAGTACTATAAATAGAGCGACGTGTAGGAATAAGAAAACAAGATAAAACTAAAATTAGCAAGGATAAAATAAACGTCAATAAAGCACCAATGAATGGAATTCAGAGCATGAATGAAGTACGTCCCTCCGAGCCCTGTGAAGCCCCCTTGCCAGGCTTGGCACTCAGCACTTAGGGTTTCGTTCCTAGTGTGACCCCGTGGGCATCATGTGCTAATCATAGCTCGATAAATGCTGCTGCTCAGATTCAAAGCCTACTGCTTTCTCTACTTCTGAATTGATTTGAGCAGGGCTAAGTTGTAGACCCAAACAATACTAGTGTGTAGCAGGGAATAGGTCTCATCGAAGCATCAATAACTCAAATATTTTTCATTAAAATATACATTGACCACAAAATGCTGAGACCCGTTGCCTTGAAATACATTTATGTTTCCCTTTTTATTTTCAAACAAAGAGCTGAAAACATCAGAAATAATGAAACCAGCATATTTTTATTGCTCTGTTCTTACAAGAACTTTTTTTTTCTTTTAATGAAATGTAGTTTAAAACAAAAAATCTTGTTCCTAGGTTGAACCTTTTGCATTCCAGCCTGGGGCTATCTTTTATTGGTTAAGTTATAAACCCCAGAAAAGGGGGTTTTATAGTGGAAATGCTGACAGAACCCGCATAGTGCTACTGGGTGCCTCTCTAATTAGTCTGAAATCCTGTATGCTGAATCCCATAATATGTAGACTACAGTGCTGCAAGATCAGAGTGAGCCCCTACCCCCCAGCTTCACCCTGCACTTTATGCAAAAAGGGGGCTTCTTGTAGACCACAGAGCCTTTCATAGTTGTAAAACAATAATACTTGTGAGCAGGAGAAGGCGTCTTTGACCCTCTTGTTCAAGTGTGACCTGGGGTCAGTCTGAGTATTCTTCTGAAGGCCTAGGTTTCTCTGGCATGCATACCTCACTATTCTAGACAACGAGTTTCTACTAGATTTGTAGGGATCAGTGTCTTTAAAAAACCCGTTTCATGAAATCAGTCTCTTCAGGTGCTCACCTGCCTGGTGCTAACGTTGATGGAGAAACCTTTGTCAGGGTCCAGACAAGCTACCTTAGCTCCACACTGGGGCCTTGCTACTCTGTTTGCCCTTTCTGCTCAGTCTGTCCTTGCTTTCTCTGACCCGGGGCTCCCGTTGACCAGAACAACACAACACTACACTTCTCGATCTTGTAGCTGCAGAGCCCAGTCTAAAACTGAGTGAGCTGTTGTTCCCTTGCCTAGACCAAAGCTGGGCAAGCGCTCCTTGCAGGCTGCTACAGAACAAACAAATAAACAGAGAAACTAGGAGAGGGAAGGAGACTATCCCGTTCTGTTTAAAAGGTCAAGTCAGATAGGCTTGAGTGTGTGAAAGAGCCCTCTCTCTTCTTCTCTGCCTCTGTCCCTCCTACTTGCTGTCCCTTTCTCTCTCATCTTTTCCTTCCTCCCTTCCTTCCTTCTTCCTCCTCTTCTCTCCTTCCTTCCTCCCTCCCTCCCTCCCTTCCTTTCTTTCTTCCTTCTTTCCTTTTTCCTCCTGTTCCTCCTTCATCTCTCTCTTCCTCTGTTCCTCCCTCTGTCCCTCCCTCCTTTCTTTTGTCTTTCCTTGGGCTGGATCAGGAGCTGCCTCTTATATTCCCTATGCTCTTTGTTGACTGCCCCTGGCTGTGTGTTTTGGATTCCCATGGTGTTCTGCCAAACTGGGAGGTTAGGGAATACCACAGAAAGCAAGTTTTCAGAAACTATTGTTATTGTGTAAGACATGCCCATCTCCAAAGTCAAGAAGACAGGATGACAGATGTTGGGAGAACTAAGTCACAAAGAACATCCTTGACTGCAAACCAGATGCTTTTTTGGCAGAAGGCTGCAGGTAGCAGGGTCCTTATACTGAAAACCCCAGAGGACCCTCTGCCACTCAACCTTCCTAATACTGTGACCTTATACAGTTCTTCATATTGTGGTGACTCCAACCATAAAATTATTTTTGTTGCTACTTCATAACTAATTTTGCTACCTTTATGAATTGTAGTGTAAATATCTAAAATGCTGGATATTGATATGTGACCGTTATGAAAGGAGCATTTGACCTCCAAAGAGGTGGAGACCCACAGATTGAGAAGTGCTGCTCTGGCAGATGAAGGTACCACATCATCTTCCTCCAGCTGCAACCTCTCACCACCATCGTTTTGGTCCAGAAATGATTGCTTACCAATTCTCTGGGCGTGTAATCTAAAAGACAATCAAAGACCAGTGACAGACTTTATCTTCTTAAAATGACAGGGGTAATAGCAGCTCTACAGTTTCAGGCTGTTTTATTTTGAGGAGGGACACAGTGAACTGATTATTAATATCACAATTTTATTTTACTCGGCCAACATGAGTTCCAAATTAAGTATTAGTTATAAATATAAAATAATAATGTACTGGCTACTTATGTCCATTTACAAACTAGCTATTACTTTAGGAGAAAAGTGTAAATGTGACCTGCCGAATTGAGATCGCCTTTTTTCTTTCCTGTCCTTCCCACCCTTTTTTAAATAACATGACCTGACGATTAATCTTATTAAGAGGTACTTCAATATAATTTGGTGAATGGCTCATGCTGGATTTCTCCAGGTCCCAATTCTACCAGCTGTTTTTAGGCCACAGGATAAATCTTGCATAAATACTTCTGTATTAGAAAATCTATGTCACTCAGCCTACAGTCCAGCAAGCTCTTTGGCAAGTGGATCACTTACTGTGTGGAGGGCACAGTGAGTCTGCTCAAAGCAATCCTCCAGGGTGATGGGTGCGACTGAGTTTGGCTCACTGAGAGAGGGTTGTGTGTTAGTGAAGAGACACTTGAGGCAAGAAATAATATAGGACCAGTTAACTCCCTCTGGGTTTGTTTACTGAGAGGTCAAGAAGGTGCTGGAACAGTGGCACTCTGTGGTCCTTATTCTCTGCAAGCAAACCCTAGCCAGAAGCAGTTACTCAGAACAGTGGGCAGAACTTGTCAAGCTGATCTGAGCTAAGCCAAGGCGAGCCAAGGTTAACACAGTAAGCTAAGCATCACAATTGTCTAAGCAGATTTGAAGACGAATAGAAGGATAAACTCCTTGTAGAAACCTTCTTGTAAAATGTACAGCCCTCAAACGTTGGGGTATTTGTTAAAAGACAGACAAATAGACGGATGGAAGAACAGAATGCCTAGAAATAGACACATTGGCATCTTGGTATTCTGCCAGAGAGCGTGAGTGTTCCGTGGTATGACACATTTTATTTTAAAATATGATTTGGAGGCCAGTGAGATGGCTCAGCAGGTAAAGGGGTGTTTGGCAAAGCCTGGTGATCTGAGTTTGATCCATGGGATCTGCATGAAAGAAGGAGAGAACCAACCTTTGTAGGCTATCCTCTAATCTTTACTATGTATCTCACACATGTATACACTATAATAATAACAACGCAGAATACATACAATAAATAAAAATATGTAAAAAATATTGTAGATATGTATCTGAAAGAAAACTGTAGATTTCTTATCTAATATCATATACAAAATATATCTATAGTACATGAAAAGAAACAAATTAAACTTTAACTTTAATCAAAATTTTAATTTAAAAAAGGATTAAATAGAGAAACATTGAAATTAGGATGGGAAAGGATTCATTCAATAAAATGTAAATCCTGTTGGAAAAGATGGAAGGCTCAGAGTAAAGTGAATGTAAGCTGGAGAATGAGCTGAGGCCTCGAAGGAGACACATGCGTGTTTGGAAGTCAGGGAGCTGTGACTGTGATAGAGCTGCACATAGCATTGGCGCTGAGAGCAGACGTCAGCCAGCCTTTCAGGAGAGAGTGGCTGTGTGTTCTCAGCACATGCTTAGTCTAGGTATGCACAGGGAAGACTCTTTTATTCAAGTGTTTATGGAATCACATGGAGGAAGCTTCATTGGAGTACTGAAATGGAAAAAAAGTGGAAACAACATAACTGTCTGTTAATCAGAATGGAAAAAGGTTGCTTTAGAATCATGCAGCGGAATGATGGCTCATAACTGGTCAGGTGAGTGAGTCAGCTATGCATGCGTCCTCAGGATCCACAGCCGTATGCCCGAGAGACAAACAGCTGACTGCAAAAGGCAACGCACCGGAGGATACACACTCTCAGAAATCATTCACAGGAACTTTTAAAGTTCACTAATTAGTTCTATTTTTTGTTATGGGTGTATATGTATACAAACAACTATAAAGTTAGGAAAAATAATTTTCTAGCTATTGGTGCCTGGGTTAGAAAGCAGGGGGGTTAATTAGCTCTATGCAGTTTTATTTTACTTTTTAAAGGTATAAAGCAAGGGAGATAAAAGGCCTGGATAGTGATATAGGGATCTGTCTTATTATTTTCTGTTGTTTTCAGGGTGTTAGGGATATTCCAGAGTTGAAGAGAAGAGACCAAACTCGAACCATTAGTTATTTTAAATGTTTCCTAAAATGGAAATTTCACATTCTAAAATAATCCTTTGAAAATAAGAAAGATAGGAGTATTTATTTAGCTGGGTTTTAATCAGTTAAATTAACAGTTTTAATCTCAGAACTCGGGAGGCAGAGGCAGGTGGATCTCTGAGTCTGGGGCCGGTCTGGTCTACAGTGTGAGTTCCAGAATAGCCATGACTACACAGAGAAACCCTGTCTCAAAAAATCCAAATAAACAAACAAACAAACAAACAAAGCATGTATTTATGTTTTAAATCTCATCTTGTTGTTTACATTTTGTACAGAATTTACTATGTGGGTGTTATTAGTACGGTAGGACA
The DNA here is from genome assembly GCF_978045245.1 of Mus caroli. Lineage (NCBI taxonomy): Eukaryota > Metazoa > Chordata > Mammalia > Rodentia > Muridae > Mus > Mus caroli. The sequence continues at coordinate 106,357,555 of NW_028227257.1, read as the reverse complement.
CATGCAATAAAATAAATATATGGGGGGATATATTAAAACCCCAGCAAAAAGAAAACAAAATTAAAAGATTGTCTAAAGACGATACAAACCTTTAAGCAATATAAAATATTTACATTTCCACAACTCTGGAAAAAAATCTGCATTTATTTTGTCTAAGCCCCAGACTTTTTCCCATGAAAATCTGCACGAGTATTTAATGGAGACTGAGGTGCATTATGCCAAATAATTTTGAAATAATTTTCTCACTTATCTATAAATAGCAGTAGAATTTCTTTCAATATAATTTATATGATACTTTTACCTTTTTGTTAGAGTCTTTGAGATGTTATTTAAATATTTAACATTATATCTTCTGATTACAAAACAAGAGTGTTCATTGTAGGAAGCATAAAAAAACAAAGGAAGAATTTTAAAGTCTCACATCGTTGCAGCACTCAGAAAATCAAATTAATAGTTGGGTGTGTTTTATTTCATTTTTGTGTGGTCATTCTTGCCCATTCATGCTATATAGACTATAATTCTAATTTTTAAAATCTGTTAAAAGTCAGCATGGCTACTTTTGTCTTTTTTTTAACTTAAAACTTTATTACAAGCATTTCTCTATATCATTAAGTTTTCTTAAAGCCTTAGACTTTAGTGTTTGTACAGTTGGCATCAAGTGAGCTGACCCTAAGTCACTTGGCCAGGCTTCTATTATTAGACATTAATAACATTTCCCATTTGTTACTATTGTAAATACCACTGTAATAAATGCTCTTACAGAGAAGATTGGGGAAGTCCTGGTGGGCTTTTGTTACAGTGAATGCTGACCCAAAGAGTGAGGCCCTTTTAAAGCCTCTTCACACATGTTACCACATTGTAGCTCTTTATATATGTTACTGAATTGTGACTCTTCATACATGTTACTCAATTGTGGCTCTTCATACATGTTACTGAATTGAAGTTCTTTATACATGTTACTGAATTGCAGCTCTTCATACATGTTACTGAATTGTGGCTCTTCATACATGTTACTGAATTGTGGCTCTTCATACATGTTACTGAATTGTGGCTCTTCATACATGTTTTCAAATTGCTTTCCAGAAAGAATCAGGCAGCACTGTGGACCTCGACATAAGTGACAAGCATATCTAGAAAAGGCACTGGGAATCTTATTTTCATACAATCTAAATGGGCATATCAATTTGTGGAATGAGTCTGTCCTGAGCTTGATAGATGAACCTGTGCTTATGATTAAATTTGCTTTGGAATCTATGGTTAAAAATAGTTCTTAAAAGGATAAAATGTTTTTGTAATTGATACATTAGTCATCTAGTTTGAGAAATGTCCTTTTAGGAAACACTAGAAACCAAAAGAGAAAAAAATTAAATGTCTTTTTTTTGTGGTTAAAAAAATAATAAATCTGGCAACACTGTAAATATGTATGCAAATTATTAAGGATGTCTCAAAAATGGAGAAAAAATACTTGGAAGAAAAGATTCAATGCTTCTTAAATAATATGGACCATAATTGGAGCTTATTTATAAAACATTTTCATTATTAAAACCAAAACATATGGTTGTTTTTCATGAGAGTTGGCAAGTGTTTTTATTGCTTTATAAAAAATTATTGAATTATGCTCTATAAATCTAATCGGCATATAGATTTTTAATGGTATATATTCTCTTTCATTAACTGAGAGCTGTTTTCCATAAATACCAAATAGTGGTTAAGGCTCAAAATAAGGGGATGTAAGTTTAAAGCTGGTGTTTAAAATTTAGACAAATCAAAATTTGAAATATAAGTAGGATTTTCAGGGCAGGCTAATTTGGGGTGATGTCTGAAGGAATTCTTTATTCCAACCTTCACTTTGAAGTCTAAAAACTACTCATGGAAAAAAATTGGGGATATTAACTAGTTTTAAACTCCTGAAGCTAGTAAAAGTCAGAGCTCTCCAGCCACAAGAGCGGGTACAGTTCCCAGGACTTGGTCTTTACACCCCCAATAGTTACAAGGTTCATAGTTGAGTTTTCCAGTCTCTACTCACTAAGGCACGAGAAGAAAGGACGGAACTCTCACACTCGCTCTTTAGAAGGTGAAAACAGAACACAGTAGTTTGTGGAAGACCTGAATCCAGGCCCCAAGAGCTAGCTCTGCGGGGGTTGTCATTTGAAACAGGTTTTGTCTCTCTGGCCATTCAATAGGTTTGCATTCAAGATGTGATCTGAATCTAGATTAAAAAATAGACTGGATTCTATTCAGGAAGAAGAATGGATCAGAGGGAGAGGGGAAGGGGGCAGGAGTGTGATAATGCTACACTGTATACATGTATGAAAATATTACAATAAATCAATTATTATGTATAACTAATATATTTTATTATATAATGCACAATTAAAGACATTTTAAAGGAAAAAAAAAGATGTGATCTGAACTGTCGGGCTGGACTCCAAGTACTTGAAAAAACAGTGGGAGGACTACCCAGGCTTCTTTGTGCTTTTTGAGTAAATTGGGTAGGCTTCTGTTTCTTAGAAGCAGAACCTACATTTTAGCACGGACTTCAGCTGTGCACAAGCGGGAACAGGAGACCAAGCATAGTGTCTTGCATATTAGGACTTTAAAACTTATTTGGGGACAATATAGTATGGGAAAGGATAAGAGAAGAAGATGAAAGCCTTCTTTTAAAGCTGGCCTGGCCAAAGGAGCCCCCTCAGCTGATACTAAGTGTTCTTAGAGTCATCAGTCCTGCCCTACTGAGGCTTGAGGCTATTAGTTCCGATAGGCATTCAGAAGCAAATGTATCAAGTTGTAACATTAGCACAAGAATGGGAACCATATAGACAATCCCTGCCTTAGATTTTTGTTTTATTTTATTTTATTTTTTTGGTCAACTTGACACAAGCAAGCGTTATCTGGGAAGAAGAACCTCAACTGAGAAACTACCTCGGTCAGATTGTCTACAGGAGATTCTGTAGGCCATTTTATTGATTAATGTTTGCAGTGAGCTCCTGGGTGGTATAAGAAAGCAAACCGATCAAGCCACAGAGAACAAGCCAGGAAGCAACCCTTCTCTGTGGTCTCTGCTTCAGTTCCTGCCTCAGGTTCCTGCTTGAGCTAACACCCTGACTTCGCTTCTTAATGGACTGTGATAGAGACATATAAACTGAAGCAATCCCTTTCCCCACCAAATTGCTTTGGGTCATGGTCTCTATAGAAGCAACAGAAGGCAACTAGAACAGTAGGCTCGAGTGCTCCAGTATTTTCCTTGATGCATAGCTTGGGCAAGAGCTTCAGTTTTTCCATCTGAAAAATGGGAGCTCTCATTCATAGTGTTACTGTAAGGATGCAAGGAATAGTATGTGACAATGTCTAGGGCAAAATTAAATATGCATTTCCTTGAGTATATGATGTCATCAGTTTAGTCATATAACAGCTCTGGAGAAAAAAAAAAGAGAAAGTATTAAATATAAACATTGAATAAAGCATGCTAATTACTTATATTTATGTACTTTGTTTATATGCATTAAGTTCACTATTTAATCTTTTCTATGTTGGGGTGAAAATTCTGCCAAATCACTTGATAAATTTGTAAACTGACATCTGTGTTTAGGTAGTACTTGTGGCTAGTGTGTCGTAGGGCAGTGTCATGTGGTTTTTCACAGTGGCTAGTGTGTCGTAGGGCAGTGTCGTCATGTGGCTTTTCACAGCTGACCCTTGTGCTCTTGGTCTTGCTAACACTAAGAATATAAGTCTTGAGGATGTTTATGGAGAAGAGCCAAGTTTTCGTTTCCATTCATGGTTAAACACATAGCATTTTCCTGGAGCCAAAGGAAGCTTTTCTTGAGATTCAGATAGAAACTCCTGATAGATCTATAGTCCTTCGGAGAAAAGTCTTATGATTAGCTGGGCTTCTCTTCGTTTTGATAACTCTAAACTAAAGTCTGCCAGATCTTGAATGATCTACTTGCTATTTTGAGTCTCAAGGCACAAGGCAACACTCTTCTATATCCTCAGTAACCTTTTATCTCAATGCTCTACCATAATGTAAGTTTTAAAAGATGTTCTTAGGACAATTTCATAAATGCACATTAATAAATCTCATCTACGACAGTGCTGGCAAAGCAAACGCTTAACTGAGATGATTGTCAGCTCCCCAGAACTTGCTAAGTAAGTGTGAGTCCCCACAGACTCATGCACTGGAGTGATTCACTTGGAAGTCAGGAGTTCTCGTCCATCATCAGTGGAAATAGTCCTCTAACCTCAGAAACATTAGGATGTTTCCAAAGCTTCACAGGATAAAATGTTCATGGGGGGAGATGATCACCTAGGCAACAGGCAGTTTCGTGTGCTTCACCAGAGAGTGAAATGACAAGACAGCTCAGTGTGGACAGAGTATGTGGTCAGCAGGGTGTTGGGATGGATTGGGAGCTCAGACTCATCAGGGTCCGCTGTATGCCATTTGAAGTAATTTGGGGCTTACTAGTTCCAGATACCATGCAAAGGTTTGCATTTCAGCATAGAAAATGCATTATTGTTCTACTGCGTAGAAGATTGAAGCAAGGGATATTTGTATGGATATATTTAAACCCAGGTGAGAAGGAAATGCAAGCATCAGCTAAATGAGAGACAATTAGGAGGGAGAATGATGTTTTAGTGACTAGATGGGATATTCTGCTAATTAGCTATACTGAGTCATGCAGTAGGCTTTCTAGAGAGGGAATGTTTTAATTCTGTGGTGTGAAGTAAAATAAACTGAAGTGTAACACTTTCATGGCAGTCAAGATTTTTCTCCTAGAGAGCATGTTTGCAAGAGGCTGGAATTCTATCTGTATATAGTATTCCTTTCAAGAAAGCAGCCAGAATCCTTGTTGAGGCTATGGACACAGAGGGAGACTGTGGTCAAGGACTCCAAAGAGCTCTGAAGCTTTAATTTAACCCGACTAAAACTCTAAAGAGAAAAGAGAAGACTATTAATGAAAGCTGTTCTCAACCAAGACACCGGGTCAGGCCACTAACTAGGAGAAGAGTGCATGGCTGGGAACTTTCTGTTCCCTTTGTGGGACAATGACTTTGGAATGAGGAGGCTTCCTGTGGACAAGTTTACAAGCTCACCCAGAGTAGGATGAAGAACAGAAAATCTTTGTAGCATATTTGGGTTAATCCTGTGTTTTATAACCAGAGAAACAACAGAACTGGGTCTTCTACAGCCCTGGGCTGGGAAACGTGTGTGATACTTAATACATATGTGTAATGAAGTATTGATATACACAGCTTCTCAATGTATTTATGCCATGATGAGTTCTAATTTTAGTCTTTGCTCAGCCATTTGTTCTTGGTTCTCGAAATAGAAATCAATGACATCATTGTAAGCACAGAGCCTTTCCAGAGCTACTGACAATGGAAGTTGCTCAGTGCTCAGTAAGAGAGGGTGGTGTGGTGACTAGCCCTGAAGTAGCAGTGATGAAGTAATGGTTTGGTATTTGAAGTGAAGATAGTAGGATGAGAGGCAAAAAGGTTATAGATAGGCAGGAAGGTGGAGATATCAGAAGCAAACAAACAAACAAATGGCCTACGGACAGTCTGCAAAGACATGACCATTCAGTCCTCTAAAAGTCCGGATGAAAGTACTTAAAACTCACGGGCCACTACACAAGTGTATGGCTGCTCACACAACCATGGCATCTGAGGGTGAGAGACCCCTCTGAGTAGTGTGTCATCTAATGGTACATCCCACACACTCTTTGGGAGCTGCTCTAGCAAGATCTGTTTTTGTTCTAACCAAACTTTTATGTTCTGTTGTCTTGGTGGTTTTAAATCATTACAATATCTATCATACGTGTCTAAGGGGCTTTGGAAAGATATAACATTATAAAGGGAATAGAAGAAAGATTTTGAAGACAGAAAGAGAGGAAGTAGGATAGAGAAACAAGATGGAGAACAAGCTCAAATTCAAAAAGATTTTTTTTTATCACTCAGTTAACTCAACCAACAAATATCTGCTGCATTCCCTGCCAGATAAATTTCCAGGCTCATTAGAGCCTAGAAATCTAGAAATCAAAGATAATCAAGGAAATTAAATGTTGACTGTTGTCCCAAGTTCCCTAATGGGACATGATTCTTCTCTGGAGCAGTCAAAATTGAGCACGAAGGGCTTAGGGCACCTTGACTCATAGGGCTTATCCTTTCTGTTCCATGCATGACACGCCTTCCCACACAGGATGTGATATGTTGGGTCGCTGGTCAGACAGCTGATCATGTGTCAGCAGAGTACTTAGGAGTGATTTTATAGGCTTTTTTCTCCATCATGTCAAACATACACAGAATTGAGAAACACCCAAAGACATTTATTTTGAAAAATGGACAACCCCACCCCAGCCAATGAGCTGGAGGAGCAGCATCAGGAGTTTAATAGTGGCTTACGGTAGGATGAGAAGATTTGACAGAAGTCATCCATTTTTGGGAGCCCTAGAACAAATGGGGAGTGGAGGCTGCTGTCACTGGCTTGGGGTTTTGGGATATGTTTAACACTGCCCAGCCACACAAGGAATAACTGAGAAGGCCTACTGAGCGAGTGATCTGTGTGTTCGGGACAGACTCAGTTCAGCAAAGTTTCGAATATTCAAATGTTGCTAGGTTTTTGACTGGGTGGGCAAATTTCAGAAAAACAAGGGCCAGGGTGAAGCAGCTTTGTAGAACCACACAGGTCTGGTTGTGTGGGATTCAAGAGCTCTCACAATGTGGCTTTCACACTTTGGTGAATTCATACAGGCTTGAGGCTAAGCCACATTGTGTGGACTTAAATTTTTGATTTATCTGGGTCTATCAATAATAGAGTGATCTCTTGAAATCAAGTTTATGAGGACCAAGCTAAGGTGGCTGATGCATAGAAATCGTACCTGCTAATTTGCCAGTGTCATTGACAGTAGAAACATATTTGTCTTTAGAATGTTTCAGGGTTAGGAAAGACTTTCAGTATTTTTTCCCTATTGAGGGCTGAACTGTAATCAGAAGGGGACTTGGTGAAACAAAACAAAAGCTAAACCAAACAAATATTGGATTATGTCCGATAGTATAACTTCATGCATAACTTCATGCTTCATAATGATGGAAATGATCTTGCCCAAGAGTTACAAAAATCTAAGAGCTGAAGGTCCTCTCTAGGGACAGTGACTTCTAATCTTTGTTCCTGAAATATTTCATTGTCTTTGCATTGGCTCTAGTTTATACATGGTCAAGTGCTGGGGCGTAAAGAGGACTCCCAGCTCCCTGCAACACTTTGTCCATGTAGGTCATGTAGGTACTGGATCAAGCAGTGATTGGCAGGGATTAATGTTAAAAGTACCTGTGAGGCAGCAAGATGGCTTAGCAGGGTACAGGTGCTTTGTGGCCATGCCTGACATCCTGAGTTCAATCCTCTGGATTCACATACTGGAAAGGAAGAGAGGATACAGCCTATCTCTGCAGGAGACCTTCACCCTCCACATGTGTGCTGTGGTATATGCATGCCTTTCCCCCCACCCCCACTAAAACACATTATTTCTCACTACTTGCTATGAATGAAAAATCCTGTACTGTGCATCCCCGGTGAGCCTGCCTCTTGTCAAGAAGACCCTTGAGCACAAGTTACCAAAAATAGAATGCACAAGCCAACCTGGAGCTGGGAAAGATTCTGGAAGGAGGATTCTGGAAGGAGGAGAAGTGACTCTCAAAGAGATCCATCACTTTTGTCTTTTAGCTTTTTCCCCACTCCTTCCACAGTGCTAGGAGTAGAACCAGGAGACTCATACATTCTAGGCAAGGGCTCTGCTGCTGAGCTACACACTCAAGCTGCTAAGTATTTTCTGAGCTCCTCATTTAAGTCTGCAGCTACAAATTCTAAACATTGGCAAACTTCCTCTCTGTAGCTCATCATATTAAGTGACTGATGCTGACTTGGGAAACAAAAACAAAAACAAAAAACAAAACAAACAAACAAAAAACCAACTCTGATAGCACATTAGCATTTTTACTGGTGTGGTCAGTTCTTAAATCAATCATATAGTTAGAAGAAACATTAAATAGACACATAGATGTCTCTCTCTATGTGTGGCATCTCTGTGCATGTGGTAAATGAAAGAGGCTGTGAATTTGAGAGGCAGTGAGGGACCTCGATGGGAGGGGTTGAGAGAAAGGGGAATGGAATAATCATATTTTAATTAAAATTTTATTGAAAATGAGTAAGTAACTCTCTGAAATGAGAACAAAGGAGACGTTCTGAGGAGGGAAGGATGGTAACAATACTATGTTTTCAAAAGGCTTTTGGGCCGAACCACCAGGAGCTCTAGGAAGCAGGTTTTCTTCTTGGAAACTCTTTCTTCATGTGTTGTTCACCCTGAAGCCCTAAGCAGGTCTTCCAGGCCCTGCAGAGATGTTAGCCAGTGTGTTAGAGTTAATGAATGCTGGCACAGTGCAACTGCACAGGACGCTTCGACTCTAGGAATCAGAGAGGAAACTAAATTAGCCCAAATTCTAAACACTCCCTATTGTTATTATGTATATGAAGCATGGGGTTTGAAATTTCCCTTCCAGAAGCCTGTTTTATTGCATTATCTCCTCAACAGAGGCCAGCTTTGTTCTCTCTTGAAATGACTTTCTTCCAAAGCATAAGTCTAAGGGGCTGTCACCCCGTAGGATGTCATGAGTTACAGGATGGATCTATACTCAGTCAATGATTAATTTCTAGGTAAATGTATACAAGCTAGTAATTATGGGAAATGGAAGAGGGAGAAAATGTTATTACTAATTTAGAATTAATTAATTTTTCTTACCTTGACATTGGCTCTTAGGGAACCATTACGTCTGATTTTAACTTCCTAATAAAAACAAGAGGTGCACAACTCAAAGACTGATTCTGAGGGTCTGGTTGTAAATGCATTTCCAAGATGAAGAGAAGGCCTCTGTTTCTCAGACTTGCTACTGACATCAGCAGAACATCAGCTCTCTCCAAGCAGCAAGCTAGCTTCCAGCCACCAGCGCTGTCTTCTCTAGCTTCTAAGGGCAACCAGCCTGCTTCCCATCTCCCTCATCCCCTTCTGCAGCATCTCCAGAAGATTCTACTGCTGGGTGACAGTCTGTTCTTGACCCTTTCCGTCTACCTTTTTTTCATTTGCCTCACTCCCTATTCCCAGTAGTTGTTGCTCAAGCTCTTTGTATTACTTTGAGATTACATCATGATTTATTAACGGATTTTCTTGGTGTGAAACATTGACTTAAATTAGAGTTACTTACAGAAGGACGAATTTGGGATTGTATATGAAGACTAGCAACTCACCAGTGGCCACGCCACAGAAGAAATCACTCTCCCTCCCCCAGCAATCCTCATGGAGAGGAGGTGGTCTCATGAGCTCCTCCACATTGAATATCTTGTACAGGTTATTACAGCTGCTGAGAGTTCAAGAGCTACGTCATATCTGGAAGACAGTGATCTACGTTGACAAGCCTCCACCCCTTCCTCTCACTCTTGCTTTCTTCCTGATCCGTTTTCTGAGACGTGGAGGGGGTGATGGCAGTGGCCATTTAAGGATGAACATCTCACAGTCACTTACACTGAGATTCTTAATCAGCTTTGAGTTTCTGCAATAAGGGCTGCCCAGTGCAAAAAGAGGCATCATTGACTAAAGCACTGCTAATCTGTACCCATAAACACAACAGGCACATCACATCCAAAACAAAAGCTGTAGCCTTCATAATACAGCTCATGGCCTCCCCAACCATGACCTTTGGCCCAAGCTTACAGCACTAGGCGTGAATTCCTTCTGTGGAGCCATCTTCAAAGCTGACCAGAAGTCAGTTGGTTATCGCTGTAGCAATTGTGTCACCATTGCACTAGATGCCCTGTGCTGCCTAACATGTCGGTCAGTGTTTAGAGCACCCAGCTGATCAAACTGTTGATGGCACTGTTCCCCCAGCAGCCTGCATGCGTCCCTCCGCCAGCATGAAACCTAGTCAGCAATGAGAAAGTTTCCAGCCCAGCCTAGACTGATTGCTCTCTGTGTCCTATAACCAAAGCATGAGGTGTCTTTAGTAAAGTTAACTGACTTTTGTTTATAGAAATGTTTGTAGATTAGGTTACTAAGCAACCAAATATATCCTAGGTTAAGTGACAGAGATTTTTTTTTCTCAATGATGTCTCATTGTAGAAAGGCAAAGGTCACCTGTTGGTATAGAATGCCTTGATATGACAAATGTACATGTGTGGCATTAGTTTCCTATAGTAAAGTAGGAATGACATTTCCTTTAAGAAGTATATAGTCAGAGGCTATATTCTGGGCAGTATTTCTCTTATCTACATTTTTTTTATTATATGCACTGTGCTCCACAATTCCACTTGGGAATATGAATACTACTAGTAGAACCTTCAGTGTTTCAATTAAGTCTGGTTGAATATATGTATATGTGTGTGTGTGTTTAAATTTTTATCTATTTAGCGTGTGTGTGAAAAATGCCTCTACATGTATGAGAAAGGCAGATGGCAACTTGTGGAAATGAATTCTCTTCTTCCATTATGTGGGTCCTGAGACTCATCGCCAGGCATTTCCGATCTGCGGAGGCATCTCACTGGTCCCAGTGATTGAATACATTTATCTGGGAAGATTATGAGCCCAATATTTTTCTAGGGAACAGAAAAGTAATAAAAACAACTGAGTAATTTGTTAGTTTATTAATCCTTTGGTTATTAATCCTGAGAGTGGCTATAGATTATGCCTTGTTCAGAATTTAAGGGAAACTGAAACATGGGAGAAAGAAATGTATAGTCTAAAAGGGTTTTGAAAAGAAATTTGATTTGTAAATTCAGTTAGACTGACATTTTAGGCTTGCTGGAGATGGCAGAAATAATTTCGCCCTCTTCCCCCATTTCATAGATGTGGAAACTGAGTCACCTTAAGAAACTTGTCAGATACTTCAGTGTGCTGAGGCCATATTCTAAGGTCCACCAAT